>NW_026890396.1:0-55000 GCF_963514075.1 Conger conger
TCCGCGATTTCGCGAGTCTGCGATTTCGCGAGTCTGCGATTTCGCGGGTTTTCGCGAGTCCGCGATTTCGCAAGTGTTCGCGATTCCGCGATTTCGCGAGTCTGCGATTTCGCGGGTGTTCGCGAGACCGCGATTTCGCGGGTGTTGAAAAATGTTTGTCGTGGAAAATGAAAAAATAGGTAAAAGTATAGTCTTATGCCTAAAACATGAAAAATGTTGAAAAAAAATTTTATGTTGAAAAATGTTTTTCCATGGAAAATGAAAAAAATAGGTAAAACTATAGTCTTATGAGTAAAACATGAAAAATTTTCAAAAAAATTATTAATGTTGAAAAATGTTTTTCTGTGGAAAATGAAGAAAAAGGTAAAACTATAGTCTCATGACAAAAACATGAAAAATTTTTACAAAAAATTTTATGTTGAAAAAATTTTTTTTGTGGAAAATGAAAAAATAGGTAAAGCCATCGTCTTATGAGTAAAACATGAAAAATTCTGAAAAAAAAATTTCATGTTGAAAAATGTTTTTCGTGGCAAATGAAAAAATAGGTAAAACTATCGTCTCATGACTAAAACATGAAAAATTCTCAAAAAAAATTTCATGTTGAAAAATGTTTTTCGTGGCAAATGAAAAAATAGGTAAAACTATCGTCTCATGAGTAAAACATGAAAAATTCTCAAAAAAAATTTCATGTTGAAAAATGTTTTTCCGTGGAAAATGAAAAAATAGGTAAAACTATAGTCTCATGACTAAAACATGAAAAATTCTCAAAAAAATTATAACTATTGAAAAAAATTTTTAGTGGAAAATGAAAAAATACATGAGACTATAGTTTTATGCCTAAAACATGAAAAATGTTGAAAAAAAATTTTATGTTGAAAAATGTTTTTCCATGGAAAATGAAAAAATAGGTAGAGCCATCGTCTCATGACTAAAACAAGAAAAATTCTCAAAAAAAAATTTTATGTTGAAAAATTTTTTTTTGTGGAAATGAAAAAATAGGTAAAGCCATCGTCTCATGACTAAAACATGAAAAATTCTCAAAAAAATTATTAATGTTGAAAAAATGTTTTTTGTGGAAAATGAAAAAAAAGGTAAAGCCATCGTCTTATGAGTCAAACATGAAAAATTCTGAAAAAAAAATTTCATGTTGAAAAATGTTTTTCCGTGGAAAATGAAAAAATAGGTAAAGCCATCGTCTCATGACTGAAACCTGAAAAATTCTCAAAAAAAATTTTTATGTTGAAAAATTTTTTTTTGTGGAAAATGAAAAAATAGGTAAAGCCATCGTCTTATGAGTAAAACATGAAAAATTCTCAAAAAAATTATTAATGTTGAAAAAAATTTTTTGTGGTTAATGAAAAAATACATGAGACTATAGTTTTATGCCTAAAACATGAAAAATGTTGAAAAAAGATTGTATGTTGAAAAATGTTTTTCCGTGGAAAATGAAAAAATAGGTAAAACTGTAGTCTCATGACTAAAACATGAAAAATTCTCAAAAAAATGATTAATGTTGAAAAAATGTTTTTCGTGGAAAATGAAAAAATAGGTAAAACTATCGTCTTATGAGTAAAACATGAAAAATTCTCAAAAAAAAATTTGTGTTAAATGTTTTTCCGTGGAAAATGAAAAAATAGGTAAAACTATAGTCTCATGACTAAAACATGAAAAATTCTCAAAAAAATGATTAATGTTGAAAAAATGTTTTTCGTGGAAAATGAAAAAAAAGGTAAACCTATAGTGTCATGACTGAAACATGAAAAATTCTCAATAAAATTATTAATGTTGAAAAAATGTTTTTAGTGGAAAATGAAAAAATAGGTAAAACTATCGTCTTATGAGTAAAACATGAAAAATTCTCCAAAAAATTATTAATGTTGAAAAAAATTTTTAGTGGAAAATGAAAAAATACATGAGACTATAGTTTTATGCCTAAAACATGAAAAATGTTGAAAAAAAAATTCATGTTAAAAAATGTTTTTCCATGGAAAATGAAAAAATAGGTAAAACTATCGTCTTATGAGTAAAACATGAAAAATGTTCAAAAAAAAATTCATGTTGAAAAATGTTTTTCCGTGGAAAATGAAGAAAAAGGTAAAACTATAGTCTCATGAAAAAAACATGAAAAATTCTCAAAAAAATTATTAATTTTTAAAAAAATGTTTTTAGTGGAAAATGAAAAAATAGGTAAAACTGTAGTCTCATGACTAAAACATGAAAAATTCTCAAAAAAATGATTAATGTTGAAAAAATGTTTTCCGTGGAAAATGAAAAAATAGGTAAAACTGTCGTCTTATGAGTAAAACATGAAAAATTCTCAAAAAAAATTTCATGTTGAAAAATGTTTTTCCGTGGAAAATGAAAAAATAGGTAAAACTATAGTCTCATGACTAAAACATGAAAAATTCTCAAAAAAATGATTAATGTTGAAAAAAAAATTTTTGTAGAAAATGAAAAAATAGGTAAAGCCATCGTCTTATGAGTCAAACATGAAAAATTCTGAAAAAAAAATTTCATGTTGAAAAAGGTTTTTCCGTGGAAAATGAAGAAATAGGTAAAACTATAGTCTCATGACTAAAACATGAAAAATTCTCAAAAAAAAATTTTATGTTGAAAATTTTTTTTTAGTGGAAAATGAAAAAATAGGTAAAGCCATCGTCTAATGAGTAAAACATGAAAAAATTCTGAAAAAAAAATTTCATGTTGAAAAAGGTTTTTCCGTGGAAAATGAAAAAAAACGTAAACCTATAGTCTCATGACTAAAACATGAAAAATTCTCAAAAAAATTATTAATGTTGAAAAAATATTTTTAGTGGGAAATGAAAAAATAGGTAAAACTATCGTCTTATGAGTAAAACCTTAAAAATTCTCAAAAAAATTATTAATGTTGAAAAAAATTTTTTTGGGGAAATGAAAAAATACATGAGACTATAGTTTTATGCCTAAAACATGGAAAATGTTGAAAAAAAAATTTATGTTGAAAAATGTTTTTCCGTGGAAAATGAAAAAATAGGTAAAGCCATCGTCTAATGAGTAAAACATGAAAAATTCTCAAAAAAATGATTAATGTTGAAAAAAAATGTTTTGTGGAAAATGAAAAAATAGCTAAAACCATCGTCTAATGAGTAAAACATGAAAAATTCTCAAAAAAAATTTTATGTTGAAAAATGTTTTTCCGTGGAAAATGAAAAAATAGGTAAAACTATAGTCTCATGACTAAAACATGAAAAATTCTCAAAAAAAGATTAATGTTGAAAAAATGTTTTTCGTGGAAAATGAAAAAATAGCTAAAGCCATCGTCTTATGAGTAAAACATGAAAAATTCTGAAAAAAAAATTTCATTTTGAAAAATGTTTTTCCGTGGAAAATGAAAAAATAGGTAAAACTGTAGTCTCATTACTAAAACATTAAAAATTCTCAAAAAAATGATTAATGTTGAAAAAATGTTTTTCGTAGAAAATGAAAAAAAAGGTAAACCTATAGTCTCATGACTAAAACATGAAAAATTCTCAAAAAAATTATTAATGTTGAAAAAAATTTTTTGTGGAAAATGAAAAAATACATGAGACTATAGTTTTATGCCTAAAACATGAAAAATGGTGTAAAAAAAATTTCATGTAAAAAAATTTTTTTTCCATGGAAAATGAAAAAAAAGGAAAACCTATAGTCTCATGACTAATACATGAAAAATTCTCAAAAAAATTATTAATGTTGAAAAAATGTTTTTAGTGGAAAATGAAAAAATAGGTAAAACTATCGTCTTATGAGTAAAACATGAAAAATTCTCCAAAAAATTATTAATGTTGAAAAAAAATTTTTCCATGGAAAATGAAAAAATAGGTAAAACTATAGTCTCATGACTAAAACATGAAAAATTCTCAAAAAAATGAATGATGTTGAAAAAATGTTTTTCCGTGGAAAATGAAGAAAAAGGTAAAACTGTCGTCTTATGAGTAAAACATGAAAAATTCTCAAAAAAATGATTAATGTTGAAAAAAAATGTTTTGTGGAAAATGAAAAAATAGGTAAAACCATCGTCTAATGAGTAAAACATGAAAAATTCTCAAAAAAAATTTTGTTGAAAAATGTTTTTCCGTGGAAAATGAAAAAATAGGTAAAACTATAGTCTCATGACTAAAACATGAAAAATTCTCAAAAAAATGATTAATGTTGAAAAAATGTTTTTCGTGGAAAATGAAAAAATAGGTAAAACTATAGTCTCATGACTAAAACATGAAAAATTCTCAAAAAAATGATTAATGTTGAAAAAATGTTTTTCGTGGAAAATGAAAAAATAGGTAAAGCCATCGTCTTATGAGTAAAACATGAAAAATTCTAAAAAAAAAATGTTATGTTGAAAAATGTTTTTCCGTGGAAAATGAAAAAATAGGTAAAGCCATCGTCTTATGAGTAAAATATGAAAAATTCTGAAAAAAAAATTTCATTTTGAAAATTGTTTTTCCGTGGAAAATGAAAAAATAGGTAAAACTATAGTCTCATGACTAAAACATGAAAAATTCTCAAAAAAAAATTTTATGTTGAAAAATTTTGTTTAGTGGAAAATGAAAAAATTGGTAAAGCCATCGTCTCATGAGTAAAACATGAAAAATTCTCAAAAAAATGATTAATGTTGAAAAAATGTTTTTCGTGGAAAATGAAAAAAAAGGTAAACCTATAGTCTCATGACTAAAACATGAAAAATTCTCAAAAAAATTATTAATGTTGAAAAAATGTTTTTAGTGGAAAATGAAAAAAGAGGTAAATCTATCGTCTTATGAGTAAAACATGAAAAATTCTCAAAAAAATGATTAATGTTGAAAAAAATTTTTAGTGCAAAATAAAAAAATACATGAGACTATAGTTTTATGCCTAAAACATGAAAAATGTTGAAAAACAATTTCATGTTAAAAAATGTTTTTCCATGGAAAATGAAAAAATAGGTAAAACTATAGTCTCATGAGTAAAACATGAAAAATTTTCAAAAAAAAATTTATGTTGAAAAATGTTTTTCCGTGGAAAATGAAGAAAAAAGTAAAACTATAGTCTCATGACAAAAACATGAAAAATTCTCAAAAAAAAATTTCATGTTGAAAAATGTTTGTCCGTGGAAAATGAAAAAATAGGTAAAACTATAGTCTCATGACTAAAACATGAAAAATTCTCAAAAAAATTATTAATGTTGAAAAAATGTTTTTAGTGGAAAATGAAAAAATAGGTAAAACTATCGTCTCATGAGTAAAACATGAAAAATTCTCCAAAAAATTATTAATGTTGAAAAAAAATTTTTCCATGGAAAATGAAAAAATAGGTAAAACTATAGTCTCATGACTAAAACATGAAAAATTCTCAAAAAAATGATTGATGTTGAAAAAATGTTTTTCCGTGGAAAATGAAGAAAAAGGTAAAACTGTCGTCTTATGAGTAAAACATGAAAAATTCTCAAAAAAAATTTTGTTGAAAAATGTTTTTCCGTGGAAAATGAAAAAATAGGTAAAACTATAGTCTCATGACTAAAACATGAAAAATTCTCAAAAAAATGATTAATGTTGAAAAAATGTTTTTCGTGGAAAATGAAAAAATAGGTAAAACTATAGTCTCATGACTAAAACATGAAAAATTCTCAAAAAAATGATTAATGTTGAAAAAATGTTTTTCGTGGAAAATGAAAAAATAGGTAAAGCCATCGTCTTATGAGTAAAACATGAAAAATTCTAAAAAAAAAATGTTATGTTGAAAAATGTTTTTCCGTGGAAAATGAAAAAATAGGTAAAGCCATCGTCTTATGAGTAAAATATGAAAAATTCTGAAAAAAAAATTTCATTTTGAAAAATGTTTTTCCGTGGAAAATGAAAAAATAGGTAAAACTATAGTCTCATGACTAAAACATGAAAAATTCTGAAAAAAAAAATTTTATGTTGAAAAATTTTGTTTAGTGGAAAATGAAAAAATTGGTAAAGCCATCGTCTCATGAGTAAAACATGAAAAATTCTCAAAAAAATGATTAATGTTGAAAAAATGTTTTTCGTGGAAAATGAAAAAAAAGGTAAACCTATAGTCTCATGACTAAAACATGAAAAATTCTCAAAAAAATAATTAATGTTGAAAAAATGTTTTTAGTGGAAAATGAAAAAAGAGGTAAATCTATCGTCTTATGAGTAAAACATGAAAAATTCTCAAAAAAATGATTAATGTTGAAAAAAAATTTTAGTGCAAAATGAAAAAATACATGAGACTATAGTTTTATGCCTAAAACATGAAAAATGTTGAAAAACAATTTCATGTTAAAAAATGTTTTTCCATGGAAAATGAAAAAATAGGTAAAACTATAGTCTCATGAGTAAAACATGAAAAATTTTCAAAAAAAAATTTATGTTGAAAAATGTTTTTCCGTGGAAAATGAAGAAAAAAGTAAAACTATAGTCTCATGACTAACACATGAAAAATTCTCAAAAAAAAATTTCATGTTGAAAAATGTTTGTCCGTGGAAAATGAAAAAATAGGTAAAACTATAGTCTCATGACTAACACATGAAAAATTCTCAAAAAAAAATTTTATGTTGAAAAAAATTTTTTAGTGGAAAATGAAAAAATAGGTAAAGCCATAATCTTATAAGTAAAACATGAAAAATTTTGAAAAAAAAATTTCATGTTGAAAAAGGTTTTTCCGTGGAAAATGAAAAAATAGGTAAAACTATAGTCTCATGACTAAAACATGAAAAATTCTCAAAAAAATGATTCATGTTGAAAAAATGTTTTTCGTGGAAAATGAAAAAATAGGTAAAACTATCGTGTTATGAGTAAAACCTGAAAAATTCTCAAAAAAAAATTTTATGTTGAAAAAATTTTTTTGGTGGAAAATGAAAAAATGGGTAAAGCCATGGTCTCATGAGTAAACATGAAAAATTCTGAAAAAAAAATTTCATTTTGAAAAATGTTTTTCGGTGGAAAATGAAAAAATAGGTAAAACTATAGTCTCATGACTAAAACATGAAAAATTCTCAAAAAAAATTTTCATGTTGAAACATTTTTTTTAGTGGAAAATGAAAAAATTGGTAAAGCCATCGTCTCATGAGTAAAACATGAAAAATTCTCAAAAAAATTATTAATGTTGAAAAAATGTTTTTCCTGGAAAATGAAAAAAAAGGTAAACCTATAGTCTCATGACTAAAACATGAAAAATTCTCAAAAAAATTATTTATGTTGAAAAAATGTTTTTAGTGGAAAATGAAGAAATAGGTAAAATTATCGTCTCATGAGTAAAACATGAAAAATTCTCAAAAAAATTATTAATGTTAAAAAAAAATTTTAGTGGAAAATGAAAAAATACATGAGACTATAGTTTTATGCCTAAAACATGATAAATGTTGAAAAAAAATGTTATATTAAAAAATGTTTTTCCATGGAAAATGAAAAAATAGGTAAAACTATAGTCTTATGAGTAAAACATGAAAAATTCTCAAAAAAATGATTGATGTTGAAAAAATGTTTTTCGTGGAAAATGAAAAAATAGGTAAAACTATCGTCTTATGAGTAAAACATGAAAAATTCTCAAAAAAAATGAAAAATTCTCTAAAAAAAATTTTTTGTGGAAAATGAAAAAAAAGGTAAACCTATAGTCTCATGACTAAAACATGAAAAATTCTCCAAAAAAAATTTCATGTTGAAAAATGTTTTTCCGTGGAAAATGAAAAAATAGGTAAAACTATAGTCTCATGACTAAAACATGAAAAATTCTCAAAAAAATGATTAATGTTGAAAAAATGTTTTTAGTGGAAAATGAAAAAATAGGTAAAACTGTAGTCTCATGACAAAAACATGAAAAATTCTCAAAAAAAATTTCATATTGAAAAATGTTTTTCCGTGGAAAATGAAGAAAAAGGTAAAACTATAGTCTCATGACAAAAACATGAAAAATTCTCAAAAAAATTATTAATGTTGAAAAAATGTTTTTCGTGGAAAATGAAAAAATAGGTAAAACTATCGTCTTATGAGTAAAAGATGAAAAATTCTCAAAAAAAATTTCATGTTGAAAAATGTTTTTCCGTGGAAAATGAAAAAATAGGTAAAACTATAGTCTCATGACTAAAACATGAAAAATTCTCAAAAAAATTATTAATTTTGAAAAAATGTTTTTTGTGGAAAATGAAAAAAAAGGTAAAGCCATCGTCTTATGAGTCAAACATGAAAAATTCTGAAAAAAAAATTTCATGTTGAAAAATGTTTTTCCGTGGAAAATGAAAAAATAGGTAAAACTATAGTCTCATGACTGAAACCTGAAAAATTCTCAAAATAAATTTTTATGTTGAAAAATTTTTTTTAGTGGAAAATGAAAAAATAGGTAAAGCCATCGTCTTATGAGTAAAACATGAAAAATTCTCCAAAAAATTATTAATGTTGAAAAATGTTTTTCCGTGGAAAATGAAAAAATAGGTAAAACTATAGTCTCATGACTGAAACCTGAAAAATTCTCAAAAAAAATTTTTATGTTGAAAAATTTTTTTTAGTGGAAAATGAAAAAATAGGTAAAGCCATCGTCTTATGAGTAAAACATGAAAAATTCTCCAAAAAATTATTAATGTTGAAAAATTTTTTGTGGTTAATGAAAAAATACATGAGACTATAGTTTTATGCCTAAAACATGAAAAATGTTGAAAAAAGATTTTATGTTGAAAAATGTTTTTCCGTGGAAAATGAAAAAATAGGTAAAACTATAGTCTCATGACTAAAACATGAAAAATTCTCAAAAAAATGATTAATGTTGAAAAAATGTTTTTCGTGGAAAATGAAAAAATAGGTAAAGCCATCGTCTCATGAGTAAAATATGAAAAATTCTGAAAAAAAAATGTTATGTTGAAAAATGTTTTTCCGTGGAAAATGAAAAAATAGGTAAAGCCATCGTCTTATGAGTAAAACATGAAAAATTCTGAAAAAAAAATTTCATTTTGAAAAATATTTTTCCGTGGAAAATGAAAAAATAGGTAAAACTGTAGTCTCATGACTAAAACATTAAAAATTCTCAAAAAAAATTTTAATGTTGAAAAAAATTTTTTAGTGGAAAATGAAAAAATTGGTAAAACTATCGTCTTATGAGTAAAACATGAAAAATTCTCAAAAAAATGATTAATGTTGAAAAAATGTTTTTCGTAGAAAATGAAAAAAAAGGTAAACCTATAGTCTCATGACTAAAACATGAAAAATTCTCAAAAAAATAATTAATGTTGAAAAAATGTTTTTGTGGAAAATGAAAAAATACATGAGACTATAGTTTTATGCCTAAAACATGAAAAATGGTGTAAAAAAAATTTCATGTAAAAAAATTTTTTTTCATGGAAAATGAAAAAAAAGGAAAACCTATAGTCTCATGACTAAAACATGAAAAATTCTCAAAAAAATTATTAATGTTGAAAAAATGTTTTTAGTGGAAAATGAAAAAATAGGTAAAACTATCGTCTTATGAGTAAAACATAAAAATTCTCCAAAAAATGATTAATGCTGAAAAAAATTTTTTCCATGGAAAATGAAAAAATACGTAAAACTATAGTCTCATGACTAAAACATGAAAAATTCTAAAAAAAATGATTGATGTTGAAAAAAATTTTTTCGTGGAAAATGAAAAAATAGATAAAACTATCGTGTTATGAGTAAAACATGAAAAATTCTCAAAAAAATGAAAAATTCTGAAAAAAAATTTTTTTGTGGAAAATGAAATAAAAGGTAAACCTATAGTCTCATGACTAAAACATGAAAAATTCTCCAAAAAAAATGTTATGTTGAAAAAAATTTTTTAGTGTAAAATGAAAAAATTGGTAAAACTATCGTCTTATGAGTAAAACATGAAAAATTCTCAAAAAAATGATTAATGTTGAAAAAAAATGTTTTGTGGAAAATGAAAAAATAGGTAAAACCATCGTCTAATGAGTAAAACATGAAAAATTCTCAAAAAAAATTTTATGTTGAAAAATGTTTTTCCGTGGAAAATGAAAAAATAGGTAAAACTGTAGTCTCATGACTAAAACATTAAAAATTCTCAAAAAAAATTTTAATGTTGAAAAAAATTTTTTTGTGGAAAATGAAAAAATTGGTAAAACTATCGTCTTATGAGTAAAACATGAAAAATTCTCAAAAAAATGATTAATGTTGAAAAAATGTTTTTCGTAGAAAATGAAAAAAAAGGTAAAACTGTAGTCTCATGACTAAAACATGAAAAATTCTCAAAAAAATTATTAATGTTGAAAAAAATTTTTAGTGGAAAATGAAAAAATACATGAGACTATAGTTTTATGCCTAAAACATGAAAAATGGTGTAAAAAAAATTTCATGTTAAAAAATTTTTTTCCATGGAAAATGAAAAAAAAGGAAAACCTATAGTCTCATGACTAAAACATGAAAAATTCTCAAAAAAATTATTAATGTTGAAAAAATGTTTTTAGTGGAAAATGAAAAAATAGGTAAAACTATCGTCTTATGAGTAAAACATGAAAAATTCTCCAAAAAATTATTAATGTTGAAAAAAAATTTTTCCATGGAAAATGAAAAAATAGGTAAAGCCATCGTCTTATGAGTAAAACATGAAAAATTCTGAAAAAAAAATTTCATTTTGAAAAATGTTTTTCGGTGGAAAATGAAAAAATAGGTAAAACTAAAGTTCATGACTAAAACATGAAAAATTCTCAAAAAAAAATTTTATGTTGAAAAAATTTTTTTAGTGGAAAATGAAAAAATTGGTAAAGCCATCGTCTCATGAGTAAAACATGAAAAATTCTCAAAAAAATGATTAATGTTGAAAAATGTTTTTCCATGGAAAATAAAAAAATAGGTAAAGCCATCGTCTTATGAGTAAAACATGAAAAATTCTGAAAAAAAAATTTCATTTTGAAAAATATTTTTCCGTGGAAAATGAAAAAATAGGTAAAACTGTAGTCTCATGACTAAAACATTAAAAATTCTCAAAAAAAATTTTAATGTTGAAAAAAATTTTTTTGTGGAAAATGAAAAAATTGGTAAAACTATCGTCTTATGAGTAAAACATGAAAAATTCTCAAAAAAATGATTAATGTTGAAAAAATGTTTTTCGTAGAAAATGAAAAAAAAGGTAAACCTATAGTCTCATGACTAAAACATGAAAAATTCTCAAAAAAATAATTAATGTTGAAAAAATGTTTTTGTGGAAAATGAAAAAATACATGAGACTATAGTTTTATGCCTAAAACATGAAAAATGGTGTAAAAAAAATTTCATGTAAAAAAATTTTTTTTCATGGAAAATGAAAAAAAAGGAAAACCTATAGTCTCATGACTAAAACATGAAAAATTCTCAAAAAAATTATTAATGTTGAAAAAATGTTTTTAGTGGAAAATGAAAAAATAGGTAAAACTATCGTCTTATGAGTAAAACATAAAAATTCTCCAAAAAATGATTAATGCTGAAAAAAATTTTTTCCATGGAAAATGAAAAAATACGTAAAACTATAGTCTCATGACTAAAACATGAAAAATTCTAAAAAAAATGATTGATGTTGAAAAAAATTTTTTCGTGGAAAATGAAAAAATAGATAAAACTATCGTGTTATGAGTAAAACATGAAAAATTCTCAAAAAAATGAAAAATTCTGAAAAAAATTTTTTTTGTGGAAAATGAAATAAAAGGTAAACCTATAGTCTCATGACTAAAACATGAAAAATTCTCCAAAAAAAATGTTATGTTGAAAAAAATTTTTTAGTGTAAAATGAAAAAATTGGTAAAACTATCGTCTTATGAGTAAAACATGAAAAATTCTCAAAAAAATGATTAATGTTGAAAAAAAATGTTTTGTGGAAAATGAAAAAATAGGTAAAACCATCGTCTAATGAGTAAAACATGAAAAATTCTCAAAAAAAATTTTATGTTGAAAAATGTTTTTCCGTGGAAAATGAAAAAATAGGTAAAACTATAGTCTCATGACTAAAACATGAAAAATTCTCAAAAAAATGATTAATGTTGAAAAAATGTTTTTCGTGGAAAATGAAAAAATAGGTAAAGCCATCGTCTTATGAGTAAAACATGAAAAATTCTGAAAAAAAAATTTCATTTTGAAAAATGTTTTTCCGTGGAAAATGAAAAAATAGGTAAAACTGTAGTCTCATGACTAAAACATTAAAAATTCTCAAAAAAAATTTTAATGTTGAAAAAAAATTTTTTGTGGAAAATGAAAAAATTGGTAAAACTATCGTCTTATGAGTAAAACATGAAAAATTCTCAAAAAAATGATTAATGTTGAAAAAATGTTTTTCGTAGAAAATGAAAAAAAAGGTAAAACTGTAGTCTCATGACTAAAACATGAAAAATTCTCAAAAAAATTATTAATGTTGAAAAAAATTTTTAGTGGAAAATGAAAAAATACATGAGACTATAGTTTTATGCCTAAAACATGAAAAATGGTGTAAAAAAAATTTCATGTTAAAAAATTTTTTTCCATGGAAAATGAAAAAAAAGGAAAACCTATAGTCTCATGACTAAAACATGAAAAATTCTCAAAAAAATTATTAATGTTGAAAAAATGTTTTTAGTGGAAAATGAAAAAATAGGTAAAACTATCGTCTTATGAGTAAAACATGAAAAATTCTCCAAAAAATTATTAATGTTGAAAAAAAATTTTTCCATGGAAAATGAAAAAATAGGTAAAGCCATCGTCTTATGAGTAAAACATGAAAAATTCTGAAAAAAAAATTTCATTTTGAAAAATGTTTTTCGGTGGAAAATGAAAAAATAGGTAAAACTAAAGTTCATGACTAAAACATGAAAAATTCTCAAAAAAAAATTTTATGTTGAAAAAATTTTTTTAGTGGAAAATGAAAAAATTGGTAAAGCCATCGTCTCATGAGTAAAACATGAAAAATTCTCAAAAAAATGATTAATGTTGAAAAATGTTTTTCCATGGAAAATAAAAAAATAGGTAAAACTATAGTCTTATGAGTAAAACATGAAAAATGTTGAAAAAAAATGTTATGTTGAAAAATGTTTTTCCGTGGAAAATGAAAAAAAAGGTAAAACTGTAGTCTCATGACTAAAACATGAAAAATTCTCAAAAAAATGATTAATGTTAAAAAAATGTTTGTCGTGGAAAATGAAAAAATAGGTAAAACTATAGTCTTATGAGTAAAACATGAAAAATGTTCAAAAACAATTTCATGTTGAAAAATGTTTTTCCGTGGAAAATGAAAAAAAAGGTAAACCTATAGTCTCATGACTAAAACATGAAAAATTCTCAAAAAAATGATTAATGTTGAAAAAATGTTTTTCGTGGAAAATGAAAAAAAAGGTAAACCTATAGTCTCATGACTAAAACATGAAACATGCCTAAAAAATAGGTAAAACTATAGTCTCATGACTAAAACATGAGAAATTCTCAAAAAAATGATTAATGTTGAAAAAAATTTTATTGTGGAAAATGAAAAAATAGGTAAAACTATCGTCTTATGAGTAAAAGATGAAAAATTCTCAAAAAAAATTTCATGTTGAAAAATGTTTTTCCGTGGAAAATGAAAAAATAGGTAAAACTATAGTCTCATGACTAAAACATGAAAAATTCTCAAAAAAATTATTAATTTTGAAAAAATGTTTTTTGTGGAAAATGAAAAAAAAGGTAAAGCCATCGTCTTATGAGTCAAACATGAAAAATTCTGAAAAAAAAATTTCATGTTGAAAAATGTTTTTCCGTGGAAAATGAAAAAATAGGTAAAACTATAGTCTCATGACTGAAACCTGAAAAATTCTCAAAAAAAATTTTTATGTTAAAAAAATTTTTTTAGTGGAAAATGAAAAAATAGGTAAAGCCATCGTCTTATGAGTAAAACATGAAAAATTCCCAAAAAAATTATTAATGTTGAAAAAATTTTTGTGGTTAATGAAAAAATACATGAGACTATAGTTTTATGCCTAAAACATGAAAAATGTTGAAAAAAGATTTTATGTTGAAAAATGTTTTTCCGTGGAAAATGAAAAAATAGGTAAAACTATAGTCTCATGACTAAAACATGAAAAATTCTCAAAAAAATGATTAATGTTGAAAAAATGTTTTTCGTGGAAAATGAAAAAATAGGTAAAGCCATCGTCTTATGAGTAAAATATGAAAAATTCTGAAAAAAAAATGTTATGTTGAAAAATGTTTTTCCGTGGAAAATGAAAAAATAGGTAAAGCCATCGTCTTATGAGTAAAACATGAAAAATTCTGAAAAAAAAATTTCATTTTGAAAAATGTTTTTCCGTGGAAAATGAAAAAATAGGTAAAACTGTAGTCTCATGAGTAAAACATGAAAAATTCTCAAAAAAATGATTAATGTTGAAAAAATGTTTTTCGTAGAAAATGAAAAAAAAGGTAAACCTATAGTCTCATGACTAAAACATGAAAAATTCTCAAAAAAATTATTAATGTTGAAAAAATTTTTTAGTGGAAAATGAAAAAATACATGAGACTATAGTTTTATGCCTAAAACATGAAAAATGGTGTAAAAAAAATTTCATGTTAAAAATTTTTTTTCCATGGAAAATGAAAAAAAAGGATAACCTATAGTCTCATGACTAAAACATGAAAAATTCTCAAAAAAATTATTAATGTTGAAAAAATGTTTTTAGTGGAAAATGAAAAAATAGGTAAAACTATCGTCTTATGAGTAAAACATGAAAAATTCTCCAAAAAATTATTAATGTTGAAAAAAATTTTTTCCATGGAAAATGAAAAAATAGGTAAAACTATAGTCTCATGACTAAAACATGAAAAATTCTGAAAAAAAAATTTCATTTTGAAAAATGTTTTTCGGTGGAAAATGAAAAAATAGGTAAAACTATAGTTCATGACTAAAACATGAAAAATTCTCAAAAAAAAATTTTATGTTGAAAAAATTTTTTTAGTGGAAAATGAAAAAATTGGTAAAGCCATCGTCTCATGAGTAAAACATGAAAAATTCTCAAAAAAATGATTAATGTTGAAAAATGTTTTTCCATGGAAAATAAAAAAATAGGTAAAACTATAGTCTTATGAGTAAAACATGGAAAATGTTGAAAAAAATGTTATGTTAAAAAATGTTTTTCCGTGGAAAATGAAAAAAAAGGTAAAACTGTAGTCTCATGACTAAAACATGAAAAATTCTCAAAAAAATGATTAATGTTAAAAAAATGTTTGTCGTGGAAAATGAAAAAATAGGTAAAACTATAGTCTTATGAGTAAAACATGAAAAATGTTCAAAAACAATTTCATGTTGAAAAATGTTTTTCCGTGGAAAATGAAAAAAAAGGTAAACCTATAGTCTCATGACTGAAACCTGAAAAATTCTCAAAAAAAATTTTTATGTTAAAAAAATTTTTTTAGTGGAAAATGAAAAAATAGGTAAAGCCATCGTCTTATGAGTAAAACATGAAAAATTCCCAAAAAAATTATTAATGTTGAAAAAATTTTTGTGGTTAATGAAAAAATACATGAGACTATAGTTTTATGCCTAAAACATGAAAAATGTTGAAAAAAGATTTTATGTTGAAAAATGTTTTTCCGTGGAAAATGAAAAAATAGGTAAAACTATAGTCTCATGACTAAAACATGAAAAATTCTCAAAAAAATGATTAATGTTGAAAAAATGTTTTTCGTGGAAAATGAAAAAATAGGTAAAGCCATCGTCTTATGAGTAAAATATGAAAAATTCTGAAAAAAAAATGTTATGTTGAAAAATGTTTTTCCGTGGAAAATGAAAAAATAGGTAAAGCCATCGTCTTATGAGTAAAACATGAAAAATTCTGAAAAAAAAATTTCATTTTGAAAAATGTTTTTCCGTGGAAAATGAAAAAATAGGTAAAACTGTAGTCTCATGAGTAAAACATGAAAAATTCTCAAAAAAATGATTAATGTTGAAAAAATGTTTTTCGTAGAAAATGAAAAAAAAGGTAAACCTATAGTCTCATGACTAAAACATGAAAAATTCTCAAAAAAATTATTAATGTTGAAAAAAATTTTTAGTGGAAAATGAAAAAATACATGAGACTATAGTTTTATGCCTAAAACATGAAAAATGGTGTAAAAAAAATTTCATGTTAAAAATTTTTTTTCCATGGAAAATGAAAAAAAAGGATAACCTATAGTCTCATGACTAAAACATGAAAAATTCTCAAAAAAATTATTAATGTTGAAAAAATGTTTTTAGTGGAAAATGAAAAAATAGGTAAAACTATCGTCTTATGAGTAAAACATGAAAAATTCTCCAAAAAATTTTTAATGTTGAAAAAAATTTTTTCCATGGAAAATGAAAAAATAGGTAAAACTATAGTCTCATGACTAAAACATGAAAAATTCTGAAAAAAAAATTTCATTTTGAAAAATGTTTTTCGGTGGAAAATGAAAAAATAGGTAAAACTATAGTTCATGACTAAAACATGAAAAATTCTCAAAAAAAAATTTTATGTTGAAAAAAATTTTTTAGTGGAAAATGAAAAAATTGGTAAAGCCATCGTCTCATGAGTAAAACATGAAAAATTCTCAAAAAAATGATTAATGTTGAAAAATGTTTTTCCATGGAAAATGAAAAAATAGGTAAAACTATAGTCTTATGAGTAAAACATGAAAAATGTTCAAAAACAATTTCATGTTGAAAAATGTTTTTCCGTGGAAAATGAAAAAAAAGGTAAACCTATAGTCTCATGAGTAAAACATGAAAAATTCTCAAAAAAATGATTAATGTTGAAAAAATGTTTTTCGTGGAAAATGAAAAAAAAGGTAAACCTATAGTCTCATGACTAAAACATGAAACATGCCTAAAAAATAGGTAAAACTATAGTCTCATGACTAAAACATGAGAAATTCTCAAAAAAATGATTAATGTTGAAAAAATTTGTTTAGTGGAAAATGAAAAAATTGGTAAAGCCATCGTCTCATGAGTAAAACATGAAAAATTCTCAAAAAAATGATTAATGTTGAAAAAATGTTTTTCGTGGAAAATGAAAAAAAAGGTAAACCTATAGTCTCATGACTAAAACATGAAAAATTCTCAAAAAAATTATTAATGTTGAAAAAATGTTTTTAGTGGAAAATGAAAAAAGAGGTAAATCTATCGTCTTATGAGTAAAACATGAAAAATTCTCAAAAAAATGATTAATGTTGAAAAAAATTTTTAGTGCAAAATGAAAAAATACATGAGACTATAGTTTTATGCCTAAAACATGAAAAATGTTGAAAAACAATTTCATGTTAAAAAATGTTTTTCCATGGAAAATGAAAAAATAGGTAAAACTATAGTCTCATGAGTAAAACATGAAAAATTTTCAAAAAAAAATTTATGTTGAAAAATGTTTTTCCGTGGAAAATGAAGAAAAAAGTAAAACTATAGTCTCATGACAAAAACATGAAAAATTCTCAAAAAAAAATTTCATGTTGAAAAATGTTTGTCCGTGGAAAATGAAAAAATAGGTAAAACTATAGTCTCATGACTAACACATGAAAAATTCTCAAAAAAAAATTTTATGTTGAAAAAAATTTTTTAGTGGAAAATGAAAAAATAGGTAAAGCCATAATCTTATAAGTAAAACATGAAAAATTTTGAAAAAAAAATTTCATGTTGAAAAAGGTTTTTCCGTGGAAAATGAAAAAATAGGTAAAACTATAGTCTCATGACTAAAACATGAAAAATTCTCAAAAAAATGATTCATGTTGAAAAAATGTTTTTCGTGGAAAATGAAAAAATAGGTAAAACTATCGTGTTATGAGTAAAACCTGAAAAATTCTCAAAAAAAAATTTCATTTTGAAAAATGTTTTTCGGTGGAAAATGAAAAAATAGGTAAAACTATAGTCTCATGACTAAAACATGAAAAATTCTCAAAAAAATTTTTCATGTTGAAACATTTTTTTTTGTGGAAAATGAAAAAATTGGTAAAGCCATCGTCTCATGAGTAAAACATGAAAAATTCTCAAAAAAATTATTAATGTTGAAAAAATGTTTTTCCTGGAAAATGAAAAAAAAGGTAAACCTATTGTCTCATGACTAAAACATGAAAAATTCTCAAAAAAATTATTTATGTTGAAAAAATGTTTTTAGTGGAAAATGAAGAAATAGGTAAAATTATCGTCTCATGAGTAAAACATGAAAAATTCTCAAAAAAATTATTAATGTTAAAAAAAATTTTTAGTGGAAAATGAAAAAATACATGAGACTATAGTTTTATGCCTAAAACATGATAAATGTTGAAAAAAAATGTTATATTAAAAAATGTTTTTCCATGGAAAATGAAAAAATAGGTAAAACTATAGTCTTATGAGTAAAACATGAAAAATTCTCAAGAAAATGATTGATGTTGAAAAAAAATTTTTCGTGGAAAATGAAAAAATAGGTAAAACTATCGTCTTATGAGTAAAACATGAAAAATTCTCAAAAAAAATGAAAAATTCTCTAAAAAAAATTTTTTGTGGAAAATGAAAAAAAAGGTAAACCTATAGTCTCATGACTAAAACATGAAAAATTCTCCAAAAAAAATTTCATGTTGAAAAATGTTTTTCCGTGGAAAATGAAAAAATAGGTAAAACTATAGTCTCATGACTAAAACATGAAAAATTCTCAAAAAAATGATTAATGTTGAAAAAATGTTTTTCCGTGGAAAATGAAAAAATAGGTAAAACTGTAGTCTCATGACAAAAACATGAAAAATTCTCAAAAAAAATTTCATATTGAAAAATGTTTTTCCGTGGAAAATGAAGAAAAAGGTAAAACTATAGTCTCATGACAAAAACATGAAAAATTCTCAAAAAAATTATTAATGTTGAAAAAATGTTTTTCGTGGAAAATGAAAAAATAGGTAAAACTATCGTCTTATGAGTAAAAGATGAAAAATTCTCAAAAAAAATTTCATGTTGAAAAATGTTTTTCCGTGGAAAATGAAAAAATAGTTAAAACTATAGTCTCATGACTAAAACATGAAAAATTCTCAAAAAAATTATTAATTTTGAAAAAATGTTTTTTGTGGAAAATGAAAAAAAAGGTAAAGCCATCGTCTTATGAGTCAAACATGAAAAATTCTCAAAAAAAATTTTTATGTTGAAAAATTTTTTTTAGTGGAAAATGAAAAAATAGGTAAAGCCATCGTCTTATGAGTAAAACATGAAAAATTCTCCAAAAAATTATTAATGTTGAAAAATGTTTTTCCGTGGAAAATGAAAAAATAGGTAAAACTATAGTCTCATGACTGAAACCTGAAAAATTCTCAAAAAAAATTTTTATGTTGAAAAATTTTTTTTAGTGGAAAATGAAAAAATAGGTAAAGCCATCGTCTTATGAGTAAAACATGAAAAATTCTCCAAAAAATTATTAATGTTGAAAAATTTTTTGTGGTTAATGAAAAAATACATGAGACTATAGTTTTATGCCTAAAACATGAAAAATGTTGAAAAAAGATTTTATGTTGAAAAATGTTTTTCCGTGGAAAATGAAAAAATAGGTAAAACTATAGTCTCATGACTAAAACATGAAAAATTCTCAAAAAAATGATTAATGTTGAAAAAATGTTTTTCGTGGAAAATGAAAAAATAGGTAAAGCCATCGTCTCATGAGTAAAATATGAAAAATTCTGAAAAAAAAATGTTATGTTGAAAAATGTTTTTCCGTGGAAAATGAAAAAATAGGTAAAGCCATCGTCTTATGAGTAAAACATGAAAAATTCTGAAAAAAAAATTTCATTTAGAAAAATATTTTTCCGTGGAAAATGAAAAAATAGGTAAAACTGTAGTCTCATGACTAAAACATTAAAAATTCTCAAAAAAAAATTTAATGTTGAAAAATTTTTTTTAGTGGAAAATGAAAAAATTGGTAAAACTATCGTCTTATGAGTAAAACATGAAAAATTCTCAAAAAAATGATTAATGTTGAAAAAATGTTTTTGTGGAAAATGAAAAAATACATGAGACTATAGTTTTATGCCTAAAACATGAAAAATGGTGTAAAAAAAATTTCATGTAAAAAAATTTTTTTCCATGGAAAATGAAAAAAAAGGAAAACCTATAGTCTCATGACTAAAACATGAAAAATTCTCAAAAAAATTATTAATGTTGAAAAAATGTTTTTAGTGGAAAATGAAAAAATAGGTAAAACTATCGTCTTATGAGTAAAACATAAAAATTCTCCAAAAAATTATTAATGCTGAAAAAAATTTTTTCCATGGAAAATGAAAAAATAGGTAAAACTATAGTCTCATGACTAAAACATGAAAAATTCTAAAAAAAATGATTGATGTTGAAAAAAATTTTTTCGTGGAAAATGAAAAAATAGGTAAAACTATCGTGTTATGAGTAAAACATGAAAAATTCTCAAAAAAATGAAAAATTCTGAAAAAAAATTTTTTTGTGGAAAATGAAATAAAAGGTAAACCTATAGTCTCATGACTAAAACATGAAAAATTCTCCAAAAAAAATGTTATGTTGAAAAAATTTTTTTAGTGTAAAATGAAAAAATAGGTAAAGCCATCGTCTTATGAGTAAAACATGAAAAATTCTGAAAAAAAAATTTCATGTTGAAAAATGTTTTTCGTGGCAAATGAAAAAATAGGTAAAGCCATCGTCTTTTGACTAAAACATGAAAAATTCTGAAAAAAAAATTTTATGTTGAAAAATGTTTTTCCGTGGAAAATGAAAAAATAGGTAAAACTATAGTCTCATGACTAAAACATGAAAAATTCTCAAAAAAATGATAACTATTGAAAAAAATTTTTTGTGGAAAATGAAAAAATACATGAGACTATAGTTTTATGCCTAAAACATGAAAAATGTTGAAAAAAATTTTCATGTTGAAAAATGTTTTTCCATGGAAAATGAAAAAATAGGTAAAATTATAGTCTTATGAGAAAAACATGAAAAATTTTCAAAAAATATTTTATCTTGAAAAAATTTTTTGTGGAAAATGAAAAAATACATGAGACTATAGTTTTATGCCTAAAACATGAAAAATGTTGAAAAAAAATGTTATGTTGAAAAATGTTTTTCCATGGAAAATGAAAAAATAGGTAAAATTATAGTCTTATGAGAAAAACATGAAAAATTTTCAAAAAATATTTTATCTTGAAAAAATTTTTTGTGGAAAATGAAAAAATACATGAGACTATAGTTTTATGCCTAAAACATGAAAAATGTTGAAAAAAAATGTTATGTTGAAAAATGTTTTTCCATGGAAAATGAAAAAATAGGTAAAACTATAGTCCTATGAGTAAAACATGAAAAATTTTCAAAAAAAATTTCATGTTGAAAAATGTTTTTCCGTGGAAAATGAAAAAATAGGTAAAACTATAGTCTCATGACTAAAACATGAAAAATTCTCCAAAAAAAATTTCATGTTGAAAAAATTTTTTTTGTGGAAAATGAAAAAATAAGTAAAGCCATCGTCTTATGAGTGAAACATGAAAAATTTTGAAAAAAAAAATTTTATGTTGAAAAAATTTTTTTAGTGGAAATGAAAAAATAGGTAAAGCCATCGTCTTATGAGTAAAACATGAAAAATTCTCAAAAAAAATTTCATGTTGAAAAATGTTTTTCCGTGGAAAATGAAAAAATAGGTAAACCTATCGTCTCATGAGTAAAACATGAAAAATTCTCAAAAAAAATTTCATGTTGAAAAATGTTTTTCCGTGGAAAATGAAAAAATAGGTAAACCTATCGTCTCATGACTAAAACATGAAAAATTCT
This sequence comes from Conger conger, assembly GCF_963514075.1. Taxonomy (NCBI): domain Eukaryota; kingdom Metazoa; phylum Chordata; class Actinopteri; order Anguilliformes; family Congridae; genus Conger; species Conger conger. The sequence continues at coordinate 21,676 of NW_026890396.1, forward strand.
CCAAAAAATTATAACTATTGAAAAATTTTTTTAGTGGAAAATGAAAAAATACATGAGACTATAGTTTTATGCTTAAAACATGAAAAATGTTGAAAAAAAATTTCATGTTGAAAAATTTTTTTCCATGGAAAATGAAAAAATAGGTAAAACTATAGTCTTATGAGTAAAACATGAAAAATTTTCAAAAAATATTTTATCTTGAAAAATGTTTTTCTGTGGAAAATGAAGAAAAAAGTAAAACTATAGTCTCATGACAAAAACATGAAAAATTCTCAAAAAAAATTTTATGTTGAAAAAAAATTTTTTGTGGAAAATGAAAAAATAGGTAAAGCCATCGTCTTATGAGTAAAACATGAAAAATTCTCAAAAAAAAATTTTATGTTGAAAAAATTTCTTTAGTGGAAAATGAAAAAATAGGTAAAGCCATCGTCTTATGAGTAAAACATGAAAAATTCTCAAAAAAAATTTCATGTTGAAAAATGTTTTTCCGTGGAAAATGAAAAAATAGGTAAAATTATAGTCTCATGACTAAAACATGAAAAATTCTCAAAAAAATTATAACTATTGAAAAAATTTTTTTGTGGAAAATGAAAAAATACATGAGACTATAGTTTTATGCCTAAAACATGAAAAATGTTGAAAAAAAATTTCATGTTGAAAAAAGTTTTTCCATGGAAAATGAAAAAATAGGTAAAATTATAGTCTTATGAGAAAAACATGAAAAATTTTCAAAAAATATTTTATCTTGAAAAAATTTTTTGTGGAAAATGAAAAAATACATGAGACTATAGTTTTATGCCTAAAACATGAAAAATGTTGAAAAAAAATGTTATGTTGAAAAATGTTTTTCCATGGAAAATGAAAAAATAGGTAAAACTATAGTCCTATGAGTAAAACATGAAAAATTTTCAAAAAATATTTTATCTTGAAAAATGTTTTTCTGTGGAAAATGAAGAAAAAGGTAAAACTATAGTCTCATGACAAAAACATGAAAAATTCAAAAAAAAAAATTTCATGTTGAAAAAATTTTTTTGGTGGAAAATGAAAAAATAGGTAAAGCCATCGTCTTATGACTAAAACATGAAAAATTCTGAAAAAAAAATTTTATGTTGAAAAATGTTTTTCCGTGGAAAATGAAAAAGAAGGTAAACCTATAGTCTCATGACTAAAACATGAAAAATTCTCAAAAAAATTATAACTATTGAAAAAAAATTTTAGTGGAAAATGAAAAAATACATGAGTCTATAGTTTTATGCCTAAAACATGAAAAATGTTGAAAAAAAATTTTGTTGAAAAATTTTTTTCGTGGAAAATGAAGAAAAAGGTAAAACTATCGTCTCATGACTAAAACATGAAAAATTCTCAAAAAAAAATTTCATGTTGAAAAAATTTTTTTAGTGGAAAATGAAAAAATAGGTAAAGCCATCGTCTTATGAGTGAAACATGAAAAATTCTGAAGAAAAAAATTTCATGTTGAAAAAAGTTTTTCCGTGGAAAATGAAAAAATAGGTAAAACTATAGTCTCATGACTAAAACAAGAAAAATTCTCAAAAAAAAATTTTATGTTGAAAAATTTTTTTTAGTGGAAATGAAAAAATAGGTAAAGCCATCGTCTTATGAGTAAAACATGAAAAATTCTCAAAAAAAATTTCATGTTGAAAAATGTTTTTCTGTGGAAAATGAAAAAATAGGTAAACCTATCGTCTCATGAGTAAAACATGAAAAATTCTCAAAAAAAATTTCATGTTGAAAAATTTTTTTCCGTGGAAAATGAAAAAATAGGTAAACCTATCGTCTCATGACTAAAACATGAAAAATTCTCCAAAAAATTATAACAATTGAAAAAAAATTTTAGTGGAAAATGAAAAAATACATGAGACTATAGTTTTATGCCTAAAACATGAAAAATGTTGAAAAAAAATTTCATGTTGAAAAATGTTTTTCCATGGAAAATGAAAAAATAGGTAAAACTATAGTCTTATGAGTAAAACATGAAAAATTTTCAAAAAATATTTTATCTTGAAAAATGTTTTTCTGTGGAAAATGAAGAAAAAGGTAAAACTATAGTCTCATGACAAAAACATGAAAAATTCTCAAAAAAAATTTTATGTTGAAAAAAATTTTTTTGTGGAAAATGAAAAAATAGGTAAAACTATAGTCTCATGACTAAAACATGAAAAATTCTCAAAAAAAAATTTTATGTTGAAAAAATTTCTTTAGTGGAAAATGAAAAAATAGGTAAAGCCATCATCTTATGAGTAAAACATGAAAAATTCTCGAAAAAAATTTCATGTTGAAAAATGTTTTTCTGTGGAAAATGAAGAAAAAGGTAAAACTATAGTCTCATGACAAAAACATGAAAAATTCTCAAAAAAAATTTCATGTTGAAAAAATTTTTTTTGTGGAAAATGAAAAAATAGGTAAAACTATAGTCTCATGACAAAACATGAAAAATTCTCAAAAAAAAATTTTATGTTGAAAAAATTTCTTTAGTGGAAAATGAAAAAATAGGTAAAGCCATCATCTTATGAGTAAAACATGAAAAATTCTCAAAAAAAATTTCATGTTGAAAAATGTTTTTCCGTGGAAAATGAAAAAATAGGTAAAATTATAGTCTCATGACTAAAACATGAAAAATTCTCAAAAAAATTATAACTATTGAAAAAAATTTTTAGTGGAAAATGAAAAAATACATGAGACTATAGTTTTATGCCTAAAAAATGAAAAATGTTGAAAAAAAATTTCATGTTGAAAAACGTTTTTCCATGGAAAATGAAAAAATAGGTAAAATTATAGTCTTATGAGAAAAACATGAAAAATTTTCAAAAAATATTTTATCTTGAAAAAATTTTTTGTGGAAAATGAAAAAATACATGAGACTATAGTTTTATGCCTAAAACATGAAAAATGTTGAAAAAAAATGTTATGTTGAAAAATGTTTTTCCATGGAAAATGAAAAAATAGGTAAAACTATAGTCCTATGAGTAAAACATGAAAAATTTTCAAAAAATATTTTATCTTGAAAAATGTTTTTCTGTGGAAAATGAAGAAAAAGGTAAAACTATAGTCTCATGACAAAAACATGAAAAATTCAAAAAAAAAAATTTCATGTTGAAAAAATTTTTTTGGTGGAAAATGAAAAAATAGGTAAAGCCATCGTCTTATGACTAAAACATGAAAAATTCTGAAAAAAAATTTTTATGTTGAAAAATGTTTTTCCGTGGAAAATGAAAAAGAAGGTAAACCTATAGTCTCATGACTAAAACATGAAAAATTCTCAAAAAAATTATAACTATTGAAAAAACATTTTAGTGGAAAATGAAAAAATACATGAGTCTATAGTTTTATGCCTAAAACATGAAAAATGTTGAAAAAAAATTTAATGTTGAAAAATGTTTTTCGTGGAAAATGAAGAAAAAGGTAAAACTATCGTCTCATGAGTAAAACATGAAAAATTCTGAAAAAAAAAATTTCATGTTGAAAAATGTTTTTCCGTGGAAAATGAAAAAATAGGTAAAACTATAGTCTCATGACTAAAACATGAAAAATTCTCCAAAAAAAATTTCATGTTGAAAAATTTTTTTTAGTGGAAAATGAAAAAATAGGTAAAGCCATCGTCTTATGAGTGAAACATGAAAAATTCTGAAAAAAAAATTTCATGTTGAAAAATGTTTTTCCGTGGAAAATGAAAAAATAGGTAAAACTATAGTCTCATGACTAAAACAAGAAAAATTCTCTAAAAAAAATTTCATGTTGAAAACATTTTTTTTGTGGAAAATGAAAAAAATAGGTAAAGCCATCGTCTTATGAGTAAAACATGAAAAATTCTCAAAAAAAATTTCATGTTGAAAAATGTTTTTCCGTGGAAAATGAAAAAATAGGTAAACCTATCGTCTCATGACTAAAACATGAAAAATTCTCCAAAAAATTATAACTATTGAAAACATTTTTTAGTGGAAAATGAAAAAATACATGAGACTATACTTTTATGCCTAAAACATGAAAAATGTTGAAAAAAAATTTCCTCTTGAAAAATGTTTTTCCATGGAAAATGAAAAAATAGGTAAAACTATAGTCTTATGAGTAAAACATGAAAAATTTTCAAAAAATATTTTATCTTGAAAAATCTTTTTCTGTGGAAAATGAAGAAAAAGGTAAAACTATAGTCTCATGACAAAAACATGAAAAATTCTCAAAAAAAATTTTATGTTGAAAAAAATTTTTTTGTGGAAAATGAAAAAATAGGTAAAACTGTAGTCTCATGACTAAAACATGAAAAATTCTCAAAAAAAATTTCATGTTGAAAAATGTTTTTCCGTGGAAAATGAAAAAATAGGTAAAACTATAGTCTCATGACTAAAACATGAAAAATTCTCAAAAAAATTATAACTATTGAAAAAATTTTTTAGTGGAAAATGAAAAAATACATGAGACTATAGTTTTATGCCTAAAACATGAAAAATGTTGAAAAAAAATTTCATGTTGAAAAATGTTTTTCCATGGAAAATGAAAAAATAGGTAAAATTATAGTCTTATGAGTAAAACATGAAAAATTTTCAAAAAATATTTTATCTTGAAAAAAATTTTAGTGGAAAATGAAAAAATACATGAGACTATAGTTTTATGCCTAAAACATGAAAAATGTTGAAAAAAAATGTTATGTTGAAAAATGTTTTTCCATGGAAAATGAAAAAATAGGTAAAACTATAGTCTTATGAGTAAAACATGAAAAACTTTCAAAAAATATTTTATCTTGAAAAATGTTTTTCTGTGGAAAATGAAGAAAAAGGTAAAACTATAGTCTCATGACTAAAACATGAAAAATTCTCCAAAAAAAATTTCATGTTGAAAAAAATTTTTTTGTGGAAAATGAAAAAATAGGTAAAGCCATCGTCTTATGAGTAAAACATGAAAAATTCTGAAAAAAAAATTTCATGTTGAAAAATGTTTTTCGTGGCAAATGAAAAAATAGGTAAAACTATAGTCTCATGACTAAAACATGAAAAATTCTCAAAAAAATGATAACTATTGAAAAAAAAATTTAGTGGAAAATGAAAAAATACATGAGACTATAGTTTTATGCCTAAAACATGAAAAATGTTGAAAAAAATTTTTATGTTGAAAAATGTTTTTCCATGGAAAATGAAAAAATAGGTAAAACTATAGTCTTATGAGTAAAACATGAAAGATTTTCAAAAAATATTTTATCTTGAAAAAAATTTTAGTGGAAAATGAAAAAATACATGAGACTATAGTTTTATGCCTTAAACATGAAAAATGTTGAAAAAAAATTTTATGTTGAAAACATTTTTTTTGTGGAAAATGAAAAAATAGGTAAAGCCATTGTCTTATGACTAAAACATGAAAAATTCTGAAAAAAAAATTTTATGTTGAAAAATGTTTTTCCGTGGAAAATGAAAAAGAAGGTAAACCTATAGTCTCATGACTAAAACATGAAAAATTCTCAAAAAAAATTTTTATGTTGAAAAATTTTTTTTAGTGGAAAATGAAAAAATAGGTAAAGCCATCGTCTTATGAGTAAAACATGAAAAATTCTCCAAAAAATTATTAATGTTGAAAAATTTTTTGTGGTTAATGAAAAAATACATGAGACTATAGTTTTATGCCTAAAACATGAAAAATGTTGAAAAAAGATTTTATGTTGAAAAATGTTTTTCCGTGGAAAATGAAAAAATAGGTAAAACTATAGTCTCATGACTAAAACATGAAAAATTCTCAAAAAAATGATTAATGTTGAAAAAATGTTTTTCGTGGAAAATGAAAAAATAGGTAAAGCCATCGTCTCATGAGTAAAATATGAAAAATTCTGAAAAAAAAATGTTATGTTGAAAAATGTTTTTCCGTGGAAAATGAAAAAATAGGTAAAGCCATCGTCTTATGAGTAAAACATGAAAAATTCTGAAAAAAAAATTTCATTTTGAAAAATATTTTTCCGTGGAAAATGAAAAAATAGGTAAAACTGTAGTCTCATGACTAAAACATTAAAAATTCTCAAAAAAAATTTTAATGTTGAAAAAAATTTTTTAGTGGAAAATGAAAAAATTGGTAAAACTATCGTCTTATGAGTAAAACATGAAAAATTCTCAAAAAAATGATTAATGTTGAAAAAATGTTTTTCGTAGAAAATGAAAAAAAAGGTAAACCTATAGTCTCATGACTAAAACATGAAAAATTCTCAAAAAAATAATTAATGTTGAAAAAATGTTTTTGTGGAAAATGAAAAAATACATGAGACTATAGTTTTATGCCTAAAACATGAAAAATGGTGTAAAAAAAATTTCATGTAAAAAAATTTTTTTTCATGGAAAATGAAAAAAAAGGAAAACCTATAGTCTCATGACTAAAACATGAAAAATTCTCAAAAAAATTATTAATGTTGAAAAAATGTTTTTAGTGGAAAATGAAAAAATAGGTAAAACTATCGTCTTATGAGTAAAACATAAAAATTCTCCAAAAAATGATTAATGCTGAAAAAAATTTTTTCCATGGAAAATGAAAAAATACGTAAAACTATAGTCTCATGACTAAAACATGAAAAATTCTAAAAAAAATGATTGATGTTGAAAAAATTTTTTTCGTGGAAAATGAAAAAATAGATAAAACTATCGTGTTATGAGTAAAACATGAAAAATTCTCAAAAAAATGAAAAATTCTGAAAAAAAATTTTTTTGTGGAAAATGAAATAAAAGGTAAACCTATAGTCTCATGACTAAAACATGAAAAATTCTCCAAAAAAAATGTTATGTTGAAAAAAATTTTTTAGTGTAAAATGAAAAAATTGGTAAAACTATCGTCTTATGAGTAAAACATGAAAAATTCTCAAAAAAATGATTAATGTTGAAAAAAAATGTTTTGTGGAAAATGAAAAAATAGGTAAAACCATCGTCTAATGAGTAAAACATGAAAAATTCTCAAAAAAAATTTTATGTTGAAAAATGTTTTTCCGTGGAAAATGAAAAAATAGGTAAAACTGTAGTCTCATGACTAAAACATTAAAAATTCTCAAAAAAAATTTTAATGTTGAAAAAAATTTTTTTGTGGAAAATGAAAAAATTGGTAAAACTATCGTCTTATGAGTAAAACATGAAAAATTCTCAAAAAAATGATTAATGTTGAAAAAATGTTTTTCGTAGAAAATGAAAAAAAAGGTAAAACTGTAGTCTCATGACTAAAACATGAAAAATTCTCAAAAAAATTATTAATGTTGAAAAAAATTTTTAGTGGAAAATGAAAAAATACATGAGACTATAGTTTTATGCCTAAAACATGAAAAATGGTGTAAAAAAAATTTCATGTTAAAAAATTTTTTTCCATGGAAAATGAAAAAAAAGGAAAACCTATAGTCTCATGACTAAAACATGAAAAATTCTCAAAAAAATTATTAATGTTGAAAAAATGTTTTTAGTGGAAAATGAAAAAATAGGTAAAACTATCGTCTTATGAGTAAAACATGAAAAATTCTCCAAAAAATTATTAATGTTGAAAAAAAATTTTTCCATGGAAAATGAAAAAATAGGTAAAGCCATCGTCTTATGAGTAAAACATGAAAAATTCTGAAAAAAAAATTTCATTTTGAAAAATGTTTTTCGGTGGAAAATGAAAAAATAGGTAAAACTAAAGTTCATGACTAAAACATGAAAAATTCTCAAAAAAAAATTTTATGTTGAAAAAATTTTTTTAGTGGAAAATGAAAAAATTGGTAAAGCCATCGTCTCATGAGTAAAACATGAAAAATTCTCAAAAAAATGATTAATGTTGAAAAATGTTTTTCCATGGAAAATAAAAAAATAGGTAAAGCCATCGTCTTATGAGTAAAACATGAAAAATTCTGAAAAAAAAATTTCATTTTGAAAAATATTTTTCCGTGGAAAATGAAAAAATAGGTAAAACTGTAGTCTCATGACTAAAACATTAAAAATTCTCAAAAAAAATTTTAATGTTGAAAAAAATTTTTTTGTGGAAAATGAAAAAATTGGTAAAACTATCGTCTTATGAGTAAAACATGAAAAATTCTCAAAAAAATGATTAATGTTGAAAAAATGTTTTTCGTAGAAAATGAAAAAAAAGGTAAACCTATAGTCTCATGACTAAAACATGAAAAATTCTCAAAAAAATAATTAATGTTGAAAAAATGTTTTTGTGGAAAATGAAAAAATACATGAGACTATAGTTTTATGCCTAAAACATGAAAAATGGTGTAAAAAAAATTTCATGTAAAAAAATTTTTTTTCATGGAAAATGAAAAAAAAGGAAAACCTATAGTCTCATGACTAAAACATGAAAAATTCTCAAAAAAATTATTAATGTTGAAAAAATGTTTTTAGTGGAAAATGAAAAAATAGGTAAAACTATCGTCTTATGAGTAAAACATAAAAATTCTCCAAAAAATGATTAATGCTGAAAAAAATTTTTTCCATGGAAAATGAAAAAATACGTAAAACTATAGTCTCATGACTAAAACATGAAAAATTCTAAAAAAAATGATTGATGTTGAAAAAAATTTTTTCGTGGAAAATGAAAAAATAGATAAAACTATCGTGTTATGAGTAAAACATGAAAAATTCTCAAAAAAATGAAAAATTCTGAAAAAAATTTTTTTTGTGGAAAATGAAATAAAAGGTAAACCTATAGTCTCATGACTAAAACATGAAAAATTCTCCAAAAAAAATGTTATGTTGAAAAAAATTTTTTAGTGTAAAATGAAAAAATTGGTAAAACTATCGTCTTATGAGTAAAACATGAAAAATTCTCAAAAAAATGATTAATGTTGAAAAAAAATGTTTTGTGGAAAATGAAAAAATAGGTAAAACCATCGTCTAATGAGTAAAACATGAAAAATTCTCAAAAAAAATTTTATGTTGAAAAATGTTTTTCCGTGGAAAATGAAAAAATAGGTAAAACTATAGTCTCATGACTAAAACATGAAAAATTCTCAAAAAAATGATTAATGTTGAAAAAATGTTTTTCGTGGAAAATGAAAAAATAGGTAAAGCCATCGTCTTATGAGTAAAACATGAAAAATTCTGAAAAAAAAATTTCATTTTGAAAAATGTTTTTCCGTGGAAAATGAAAAAATAGGTAAAACTGTAGTCTCATGACTAAAACATTAAAAATTCTCAAAAAAAATTTTAATGTTGAAAAAAAATTTTTTGTGGAAAATGAAAAAATTGGTAAAACTATCGTCTTATGAGTAAAACATGAAAAATTCTCAAAAAAATGATTAATGTTGAAAAAATGTTTTTCGTAGAAAATGAAAAAAAAGGTAAAACTGTAGTCTCATGACTAAAACATGAAAAATTCTCAAAAAAATTATTAATGTTGAAAAAAATTTTTAGTGGAAAATGAAAAAATACATGAGACTATAGTTTTATGCCTAAAACATGAAAAATGGTGTAAAAAAAATTTCATGTTAAAAAATTTTTTTCCATGGAAAATGAAAAAAAAGGAAAACCTATAGTCTCATGACTAAAACATGAAAAATTCTCAAAAAAATTATTAATGTTGAAAAAATGTTTTTCGTGGAAAATGAAAAAATAGGTAAAGCCATCGTCTTATGAGTAAAACATGAAAAATTCTGAAAAAAAAATTTCATGTTGAAAAATGTTTTTCGTGGCAAATGAAAAAATAGGTAAAGCCATCGTCTTTTGACTAAAACATGAAAAATTCTGAAAAAAAAATTTTATGTTGAAAAATGTTTTTCCGTGGAAAATGAAAAAATAGGTAAAACTATAGTCTCATGACTAAAACATGAAAAATTCTCAAAAAAATGATAACTATTGAAAAAATTTTTTTGTGGAAAATGAAAAAATACATGAGACTATAGTTTTATGCCTAAAACATGAAAAATGTTGAAAAAAATTTTCATGTTGAAAAATGTTTTTCCATGGAAAATGAAAAAATAGGTAAAATTATAGTCTTATGAGAAAAACATGAAAAATTTTCAAAAAATATTTTATCTTGAAAAAATTTTTTGTGGAAAATGAAAAAATACATGAGACTATAGTTTTATGCCTAAAACATGAAAAATGTTGAAAAAAAATGTTATGTTGAAAAATGTTTTTCCATGGAAAATGAAAAAATAGGTAAAATTATAGTCTTATGAGAAAAACATGAAAAATTTTCAAAAAATATTTTATCTTGAAAAAATTTTTTGTGGAAAATGAAAAAATACATGAGACTATAGTTTTATGCCTAAAACATGAAAAATGTTGAAAAAAAATGTTATGTTGAAAAATGTTTTTCCATGGAAAATGAAAAAATAGGTAAAACTATAGTCCTATGAGTAAAACATGAAAAATTTTCAAAAAAAATTTCATGTTGAAAAATGTTTTTCCGTGGAAAATGAAAAAATAGGTAAAACTATAGTCTCATGACTAAAACATGAAAAATTCTCCAAAAAAAATTTCATGTTGAAAAAATTTTTTTTGTGGAAAATGAAAAAATAAGTAAAGCCATCGTCTTATGAGTGAAACATGAAAAATTTTGAAAAAAAAAATTTTATGTTGAAAAAATTTTTTTAGTGGAAATGAAAAAATAGGTAAAGCCATCGTCTTATGAGTAAAACATGAAAAATTCTCAAAAAAAATTTCATGTTGAAAAATGTTTTTCCGTGGAAAATGAAAAAATAGGTAAACCTATCGTCTCATGAGTAAAACATGAAAAATTCTCCAAAAAATTATAACTATTGAAAAATTTTTTTAGTGGAAAATGAAAAAATACATGAGACTATAGTTTTATGCTTAAAACATGAAAAATGTTGAAAAAAAATTTCATGTTGAAAAATGTTTTTCCATGGAAAATGAAAAAATAGGTAAAACTATAGTCTTATGAGTAAAACATGAAAAATTTTCAAAAAATATTTTATCTTGAAAAATGTTTTTCTGTGGAAAATGAAGAAAAAAGTAAAACTATAGTCTCATGACAAAAACATGAAAAATTCTCAAAAAAAATTTTATGTTGAAAAAAAATTTTTTGTGGAAAATGAAAAAATAGGTAAAGCCATCGTCTTATGAGTAAAACATGAAAAATTCTCAAAAAAAAATTTTATGTTGAAAAAATTTCTTTAGTGGAAAATGAAAAAATAGGTAAAGCCATCGTCTTATGAGTAAAACATGAAAAATTCTCAAAAAAAATTTCATGTTGAAAAATGTTTTTCCGTGGAAAATGAAAAAATAGGTAAAATTATAGTCTCATGACTAAAACATGAAAAATTCTCAAAAAAATTATAACTATTGAAAAAATTTTTTTGTGGAAAATGAAAAAATACATGAGACTATAGTTTTATGCCTAAAACATGAAAAATGTTGAAAAAAAATTTCATGTTGAAAAAAGTTTTTCCATGGAAAATGAAAAAATAGGTAAAATTATAGTCTTATGAGAAAAACATGAAAAATTTTCAAAAAATATTTTATCTTGAAAAAATTTTTTGTGGAAAATGAAAAAATACATGAGACTATAGTTTTATGCCTAAAACATGAAAAATGTTGAAAAAAAATGTTATGTTGAAAAATGTTTTTCCATGGAAAATGAAAAAATAGGTAAAACTATAGTCCTATGAGTAAAACATGAAAAATTTTCAAAAAATATTTTATCTTGAAAAATGTTTTTCTGTGGAAAATGAAGAAAAAGGTAAAACTATAGTCTCATGACAAAAACATGAAAAATTCAAAAAAAAAAATTTCATGTTGAAAAAATTTTTTTGGTGGAAAATGAAAAAATAGGTAAAGCCATCGTCTTATGACTAAAACATGAAAAATTCTGAAAAAAAAATTTTATGTTGAAAAATGTTTTTCCGTGGAAAATGAAAAAGAAGGTAAACCTATAGTCTCATGACTAAAACATGAAAAATTCTCAAAAAAATTATAACTATTGAAAAAAAATTTTAGTGGAAAATGAAAAAATACATGAGTCTATAGTTTTATGCCTAAAACATGAAAAATGTTGAAAAAAAATTTTGTTGAAAAATTTTTTTCGTGGAAAATGAAGAAAAAGGTAAAACTATCGTCTCATGACTAAAACATGAAAAATTCTCAAAAAAAAATTTCATGTTGAAAAAATTTTTTTAGTGGAAAATGAAAAAATAGGTAAAGCCATCGTCTTATGAGTGAAACATGAAAAATTCTGAAGAAAAAAATTTCATGTTGAAAAAAGTTTTTCCGTGGAAAATGAAAAAATAGGTAAAACTATAGTCTCATGACTAAAACAAGAAAAATTCTCAAAAAAAAATTTTATGTTGAAAAATTTTTTTTAGTGGAAATGAAAAAATAGGTAAAGCCATCGTCTTATGAGTAAAACATGAAAAATTCTCAAAAAAAATTTCATGTTGAAAAATGTTTTTCTGTGGAAAATGAAAAAATAGGTAAACCTATCGTCTCATGAGTAAAACATGAAAAATTCTCAAAAAAAATTTCATGTTGAAAAATTTTTTTCCGTGGAAAATGAAAAAATAGGTAAACCTATCGTCTCATGACTAAAACATGAAAAATTCTCCAAAAAATTATAACAATTGAAAAAAAATTTTAGTGGAAAATGAAAAAATACATGAGACTATAGTTTTATGCCTAAAACATGAAAAATGTTGAAAAAAAATTTCATGTTGAAAAATGTTTTTCCATGGAAAATGAAAAAATAGGTAAAACTATAGTCTTATGAGTAAAACATGAAAAATTTTCAAAAAATATTTTATCTTGAAAAATGTTTTTCTGTGGAAAATGAAGAAAAAGGTAAAACTATAGTCTCATGACAAAAACATGAAAAATTCTCAAAAAAAATTTTATGTTGAAAAAAATTTTTTTGTGGAAAATGAAAAAATAGGTAAAACTATAGTCTCATGACTAAAACATGAAAAATTCTCAAAAAAAAATTTTATGTTGAAAAAATTTCTTTAGTGGAAAATGAAAAAATAGGTAAAGCCATCATCTTATGAGTAAAACATGAAAAATTCTCGAAAAAAATTTCATGTTGAAAAATGTTTTTCTGTGGAAAATGAAGAAAAAGGTAAAACTATAGTCTCATGACAAAAACATGAAAAATTCTCAAAAAAAATTTCATGTTGAAAAAATTTTTTTTGTGGAAAATGAAAAAATAGGTAAAACTATAGTCTCATGACAAAACATGAAAAATTCTCAAAAAAAAATTTTATGTTGAAAAAATTTCTTTAGTGGAAAATGAAAAAATAGGTAAAGCCATCATCTTATGAGTAAAACATGAAAAATTCTCAAAAAAAATTTCATGTTGAAAAATGTTTTTCCGTGGAAAATGAAAAAATAGGTAAAATTATAGTCTCATGACTAAAACATGAAAAATTCTCAAAAAAATTATAACTATTGAAAAAAATTTTTAGTGGAAAATGAAAAAATACATGAGACTATAGTTTTATGCCTAAAACATGAAAAATGTTGAAAAAAAATTTCATGTTGAAAAATGTTTTTCCATGGAAAATGAAAAAATAGGTAAAACTATAGTCTTATGAGTAAAACATGAAAAATTTTCAAAAAATATTTTATCTTGAAAAATGTTTTTCTGTGGAAAATGAAGAAAAAGGTAAAACTATAGTCTCATGACAAAAACATGAAAAATTCTCAAAAAAAATTTTATGTTGAAAAAAATTTTTTTGTGGAAAATGAAAAAATAGGTAAAACTATAGTCTCATGACTAAAACATGAAAAATTCTCAAAAAAAAATTTTATGTTGAAAAAATTTCTTTAGTGGAAAATGAAAAAATAGGTAAAGCCATCATCTTATGAGTAAAACATGAAAAATTCTCGAAAAAAATTTCATGTTGAAAAATGTTTTTCTGTGGAAAATGAAGAAAAAGGTAAAACTATAGTCTCATGACAAAAACATGAAAAATTCTCAAAAAAAATTTCATGTTGAAAAAATTTTTTTTGTGGAAAATGAAAAAATAGGTAAAACTATAGTCTCATGACAAAACATGAAAAATTCTCAAAAAAAAATTTTATGTTGAAAAAATTTCTTTAGTGGAAAATGAAAAAATAGGTAAAGCCATCATCTTATGAGTAAAACATGAAAAATTCTCAAAAAAAATTTCATGTTGAAAAATGTTTTTCCGTGGAAAATGAAAAAATAGGTAAAATTATAGTCTCATGACTAAAACATGAAAAATTCTCAAAAAAATTATAACTATTGAAAAAAATTTTTAGTGGAAAATGAAAAAATACATGAGACTATAGTTTTATGCCTAAAAAATGAAAAATGTTGAAAAAAAATTTCATGTTGAAAAACGTTTTTCCATGGAAAATGAAAAAATAGGTAAAATTATAGTCTTATGAGAAAAACATGAAAAATTTTCAAAAAATATTTTATCTTGAAAAAATTTTTTGTGGAAAATGAAAAAATACATGAGACTATAGTTTTATGCCTAAAACATGAAAAATGTTGAAAAAAAATGTTATGTTGAAAAATGTTTTTCCATGGAAAATGAAAAAATAGGTAAAACTATAGTCCTATGAGTAAAACATGAAAAATTTTCAAAAAATATTTTATCTTGAAAAATGTTTTTCTGTGGAAAATGAAGAAAAAGGTAAAACTATAGTCTCATGACAAAAACATGAAAAATTCAAAAAAAAAAATTTCATGTTGAAAAAATTTTTTTGGTGGAAAATGAAAAAATAGGTAAAGCCATCGTCTTATGACTAAAACATGAAAAATTCTGAAAAAAAATTTTTATGTTGAAAAATGTTTTTCCGTGGAAAATGAAAAAGAAGGTAAACCTATAGTCTCATGACTAAAACATGAAAAATTCTCAAAAAAATTATAACTATTGAAAAAACATTTTAGTGGAAAATGAAAAAATACATGAGTCTATAGTTTTATGCCTAAAACATGAAAAATGTTGAAAAAAAATTTAATGTTGAAAAATGTTTTTCGTGGAAAATGAAGAAAAAGGTAAAACTATCGTCTCATGAGTAAAACATGAAAAATTCTGAAAAAAAAAATTTCATGTTGAAAAATGTTTTTCCGTGGAAAATGAAAAAATAGGTAAAACTATAGTCTCATGACTAAAACATGAAAAATTCTCCAAAAAAAATTTCATGTTGAAAAATTTTTTTTAGTGGAAAATGAAAAAATAGGTAAAGCCATCGTCTTATGAGTGAAACATGAAAAATTCTGAAAAAAAAATTTCATGTTGAAAAATGTTTTTCCGTGGAAAATGAAAAAATAGGTAAAACTATAGTCTCATGACTAAAACAAGAAAAATTCTCTAAAAAAAATTTCATGTTGAAAACATTTTTTTTGTGGAAAATGAAAAAAATAGGTAAAGCCATCGTCTTATGAGTAAAACATGAAAAATTCTCAAAAAAAATTTCATGTTGAAAAATGTTTTTCCGTGGAAAATGAAAAAATAGGTAAACCTATCGTCTCATGACTAAAACATGAAAAATTCTCCAAAAAATTATAACTATTGAAAACATTTTTTAGTGGAAAATGAAAAAATACATGAGACTATACTTTTATGCCTAAAACATGAAAAATGTTGAAAAAAAATTTCCTCTTGAAAAATGTTTTTCCATGGAAAATGAAAAAATAGGTAAAACTATAGTCTTATGAGTAAAACATGAAAAATTTTCAAAAAATATTTTATCTTGAAAAATCTTTTTCTGTGGAAAATGAAGAAAAAGGTAAAACTATAGTCTCATGACAAAAACATGAAAAATTCTCAAAAAAAATTTTATGTTGAAAAAAATTTTTTTGTGGAAAATGAAAAAATAGGTAAAACTGTAGTCTCATGACTAAAACATGAAAAATTCTCAAAAAAAATTTCATGTTGAAAAATGTTTTTCCGTGGAAAATGAAAAAATAGGTAAAACTATAGTCTCATGACTAAAACATGAAAAATTCTCAAAAAAATTATAACTATTGAAAAAATTTTTTAGTGGAAAATGAAAAAATACATGAGACTATAGTTTTATGCCTAAAACATGAAAAATGTTGAAAAAAAATTTCATGTTGAAAAATGTTTTTCCATGGAAAATGAAAAAATAGGTAAAATTATAGTCTTATGAGTAAAACATGAAAAATTTTCAAAAAATATTTTATCTTGAAAAAAATTTTAGTGGAAAATGAAAAAATACATGAGACTATAGTTTTATGCCTAAAACATGAAAAATGTTGAAAAAAAATGTTATGTTGAAAAATGTTTTTCCATGGAAAATGAAAAAATAGGTAAAACTATAGTCTTATGAGTAAAACATGAAAAATTTTCAAAAAATATTTTATCTTGAAAAATGTTTTTCTGTGGAAAATGAAGAAAAAGGTAAAACTATAGTCTCATGACTAAAACATGAAAAATTCTCCAAAAAAAATTTCATGTTGAAAAAAATTTTTTTGTGGAAAATGAAAAAATAGGTAAAGCCATCGTCTTATGAGTAAAACATGAAAAATTCTGAAAAAAAAATTTCATGTTGAAAAATGTTTTTCGTGGCAAATGAAAAAATAGGTAAAACTATAGTCTCATGACTAAAACATGAAAAATTCTCAAAAAAATGATAACTATTGAAAAAAAAATTTAGTGGAAAATGAAAAAATACATGAGACTATAGTTTTATGCCTAAAACATGAAAAATGTTGAAAAAAATTTTTATGTTGAAAAATGTTTTTCCATGGAAAATGAAAAAATAGGTAAAACTATAGTCTTATGAGTAAAACATGAAAGATTTTCAAAAAATATTTTATCTTGAAAAAAATTTTAGTGGAAAATGAAAAAATACATGAGACTATAGTTTTATGCCTTAAACATGAAAAATGTTGAAAAAAAATTTTATGTTGAAAACATTTTTTTTGTGGAAAATGAAAAAATAGGTAAAGCCATTGTCTTATGACTAAAACATGAAAAATTCTGAAAAAAAAATTTTATGTTGAAAAATGTTTTTCCGTGGAAAATGAAAAAGAAGGTAAACCTATAGTCTCATGACTAAAACATGAAAAATTCTCAAAAAAAATTTTTATGTTGAAAAATTTTTTTTAGTGGAAAATGAAAAAATAGGTAAAGCCATCGTCTTATGAGTAAAACATGAAAAATTCTCCAAAAAATTATTAATGTTGAAAAATTTTTTGTGGTTAATGAAAAAATACATGAGACTATTGTTTTATGCCTAAAACATGAAAAATGTTGAAAAAAGATTTTATGTTGAAAAATGTTTTTCCGTGGAAAATGAAAAAATAGGTAAAACTATAGTCTCATGACTAAAACATGAAAAATTCTCAAAAAAATGATTAATGTTGAAAAAATGTTTTTCGTGGAAAATGAAAAAATAGGTAAAGCCATCGTCTCATGAGTAAAATATGAAAAATTCTGAAAAAAAAATGTTATGTTGAAAAATGTTTTTCCGTGGAAAATGAAAAAATAGGTAAAGCCATCGTCTTATGAGTAAAACATGAAAAATTCTGAAAAAAAAATTTCATTTTGAAAAATATTTTTCCGTGGAAAATGAAAAAATAGGTAAAACTGTAGTCTCATGACTAAAACATTAAAAATTCTCAAAAAAAATTTTAATGTTGAAAAAAATTTTTTAGTGGAAAATGAAAAAATTGGTAAAACTATCGTCTTATGAGTAAAACATGAAAAATTCTCAAAAAAATGATTAATGTTGAAAAAATGTTTTTCGTAGAAAATGAAAAAAAAGGTAAACCTATAGTCTCATGACTAAAACATGAAAAATTCTCAAAAAAATAATTAATGTTGAAAAAATGTTTTTGTGGAAAATGAAAAAATACATGAGACTATAGTTTTATGCCTAAAACATGAAAAATGGTGTAAAAAAAATTTCATGTAAAAAAATTTTTTTTCATGGAAAATGAAAAAAAAGGAAAACCTATAGTCTCATGACTAAAACATGAAAAATTCTCAAAAAAATTATTAATGTTGAAAAAATGTTTTTAGTGGAAAATGAAAAAATAGGTAAAACTATCGTCTTATGAGTAAAACATAAAAATTCTCCAAAAAATGATTAATGCTGAAAAAAATTTTTTCCATGGAAAATGAAAAAATACGTAAAACTATAGTCTCATGACTAAAACATGAAAAATTCTAAAAAAAATGATTGATGTTGAAAAAAATTTTTTCGTGGAAAATGAAAAAATAGATAAAACTATCGTGTTATGAGTAAAACATGAAAAATTCTCAAAAAAATGAAAAATTCTGAAAAAAAATTTTTTTGTGGAAAATGAAATAAAAGGTAAACCTATAGTCTCATGACTAAAACATGAAAAATTCTCCAAAAAAAATGTTATGTTGAAAAAAATTTTTTAGTGTAAAATGAAAAAATTGGTAAAACTATCGTCTTATGAGTAAAACATGAAAAATTCTCAAAAAAATGATTAATGTTGAAAAAAAATGTTTTGTGGAAAATGAAAAAATAGGTAAAACCATCGTCTAATGAGTAAAACATGAAAAATTCTCAAAAAAAATTTTATGTTGAAAAATGTTTTTCCGTGGAAAATGAAAAAATAGGTAAAACTGTAGTCTCATGACTAAAACATTAAAAATTCTCAAAAAAAATTTTAATGTTGAAAAAAATTTTTTTGTGGAAAATGAAAAAATTGGTAAAACTATCGTCTTATGAGTAAAACATGAAAAATTCTCAAAAAAATGATTAATGTTGAAAAAATGTTTTTCGTAGAAAATGAAAAAAAAGGTAAAACTGTAGTCTCATGACTAAAACATGAAAAATTCTCAAAAAAATTATTAATGTTGAAAAAAATTTTTAGTGGAAAATGAAAAAATACATGAGACTATAGTTTTATGCCTAAAACATGAAAAATGGTGTAAAAAAAATTTCATGTTAAAAAATTTTTTTCCATGGAAAATGAAAAAAAAGGAAAACCTATAGTCTCATGACTAAAACATGAAAAATTCTCAAAAAAATTATTAATGTTGAAAAAATGTTTTTAGTGGAAAATGAAAAAATAGGTAAAACTATCGTCTTATGAGTAAAACATGAAAAATTCTCCAAAAAATTATTAATGTTGAAAAAAAATTTTTCCATGGAAAATGAAAAAATAGGTAAAGCCATCGTCTTATGAGTAAAACATGAAAAATTCTGAAAAAAAAATTTCATTTTGAAAAATGTTTTTCGGTGGAAAATGAAAAAATAGGTAAAACTAAAGTTCATGACTAAAACATGAAAAATTCTCAAAAAAAAATTTTATGTTGAAAAAATTTTTTTAGTGGAAAATGAAAAAATTGGTAAAGCCATCGTCTCATGAGTAAAACATGAAAAATTCTCAAAAAAATGATTAATGTTGAAAAATGTTTTTCCATGGAAAATAAAAAAATAGGTAAAGCCATCGTCTTATGAGTAAAACATGAAAAATTCTGAAAAAAAAATTTCATTTTGAAAAATATTTTTCCGTGGAAAATGAAAAAATAGGTAAAACTGTAGTCTCATGACTAAAACATTAAAAATTCTCAAAAAAAATTTTAATGTTGAAAAAAATTTTTTTGTGGAAAATGAAAAAATTGGTAAAACTATCGTCTTATGAGTAAAACATGAAAAATTCTCAAAAAAATGATTAATGTTGAAAAAATGTTTTTCGTAGAAAATGAAAAAAAAGGTAAACCTATAGTCTCATGACTAAAACATGAAAAATTCTCAAAAAAATAATTAATGTTGAAAAAATGTTTTTGTGGAAAATGAAAAAATACATGAGACTATAGTTTTATGCCTAAAACATGAAAAATGGTGTAAAAAAAATTTCATGTAAAAAAATTTTTTTTCATGGAAAATGAAAAAAAAGGAAAACCTATAGTCTCATGACTAAAACATGAAAAATTCTCAAAAAAATTATTAATGTTGAAAAAATGTTTTTAGTGGAAAATGAAAAAATAGGTAAAACTATCGTCTTATGAGTAAAACATAAAAATTCTCCAAAAAATGATTAATGCTGAAAAAAATTTTTTCCATGGAAAATGAAAAAATACGTAAAACTATAGTCTCATGACTAAAACATGAAAAATTCTAAAAAAAATGATTGATGTTGAAAAAAATTTTTTCGTGGAAAATGAAAAAATAGATAAAACTATCGTGTTATGAGTAAAACATGAAAAATTCTCAAAAAAATGAAAAATTCTGAAAAAAATTTTTTTTGTGGAAAATGAAATAAAAGGTAAACCTATAGTCTCATGACTAAAACATGAAAAATTCTCCAAAAAAAATGTTATGTTGAAAAAAATTTTTTAGTGTAAAATGAAAAAATTGGTAAAACTATCGTCTTATGAGTAAAACATGAAAAATTCTCAAAAAAATGATTAATGTTGAAAAAAAATGTTTTGTGGAAAATGAAAAAATAGGTAAAACCATCGTCTAATGAGTAAAACATGAAAAATTCTCAAAAAAAATTTTATGTTGAAAAATGTTTTTCCGTGGAAAATGAAAAAATAGGTAAAACTATAGTCTCATGACTAAAACATGAAAAATTCTCAAAAAAATGATTAATGTTGAAAAAATGTTTTTCGTGGAAAATGAAAAAATAGGTAAAGCCATCGTCTTATGAGTAAAACATGAAAAATTCTGAAAAAAAAATTTCATTTTGAAAAATGTTTTTCCGTGGAAAATGAAAAAATAGGTAAAACTGTAGTCTCATGACTAAAACATTAAAAATTCTCAAAAAAAATTTTAATGTTGAAAAAAAATTTTTTGTGGAAAATGAAAAAATTGGTAAAACTATCGTCTTATGAGTAAAACATGAAAAATTCTCAAAAAAATGATTAATGTTGAAAAAATGTTTTTCGTAGAAAATGAAAAAAAAGGTAAAACTGTAGTCTCATGACTAAAACATGAAAAATTCTCAAAAAAATTATTAATGTTGAAAAAAATTTTTAGTGGAAAATGAAAAAATACATGAGACTATAGTTTTATGCCTAAAACATGAAAAATGGTGTAAAAAAAATTTCATGTTAAAAAATTTTTTTCCATGGAAAATGAAAAAAAAGGAAAACCTATAGTCTCATGACTAAAACATGAAAAATTCTCAAAAAAATTATTAATGTTGAAAAAATGTTTTTAGTGGAAAATGAAAAAATAGGTAAAACTATCGTCTTATGAGTAAAACATGAAAAATTCTCCAAAAAATTATTAATGTTGAAAAAAAATTTTTCCATGGAAAATGAAAAAATAGGTAAAGCCATCGTCTTATGAGTAAAACATGAAAAATTCTGAAAAAAAAATTTCATTTTGAAAAATGTTTTTCGGTGGAAAATGAAAAAATAGGTAAAACTAAAGTTCATGACTAAAACATGAAAAATTCTCAAAAAAAAATTTTATGTTGAAAAAATTTTTTTAGTGGAAAATGAAAAAATTGGTAAAGCCATCGTCTCATGAGTAAAACATGAAAAATTCTCAAAAAAATGATTAATGTTGAAAAATGTTTTTCCATGGAAAATAAAAAAATAGGTAAAACTATAGTCTTATGAGTAAAACATGAAAAATGTTGAAAAAAAATGTTATGTTGAAAAATGTTTTTCCGTGGAAAATGAAAAAAAAGGTAAAACTGTAGTCTCATGACTAAAACATGAAAAATTCTCAAAAAAATGATTAATGTTAAAAAAATGTTTGTCGTGGAAAATGAAAAAATAGGTAAAACTATAGTCTTATGAGTAAAACATGAAAAATGTTCAAAAACAATTTCATGTTGAAAAATGTTTTTCCGTGGAAAATGAAAAAAAAGGTAAACCTATAGTCTCATGACTAAAACATGAAAAATTCTCAAAAAAATGATTAATGTTGAAAAAATGTTTTTCGTGGAAAATGAAAAAAAAGGTAAACCTATAGTCTCATGACTAAAACATGAAACATGCCTAAAAAATAGGTAAAACTATAGTCTCATGACTAAAACATGAGAAATTCTCAAAAAAATGATTAATGTTGAAAAAAATTTTATTGTGGAAAATGAAAAAATAGGTAAAACTATCGTCTTATGAGTAAAAGATGAAAAATTCTCAAAAAAAATTTCATGTTGAAAAATGTTTTTCCGTGGAAAATGAAAAAATAGGTAAAACTATAGTCTCATGACTAAAACATGAAAAATTCTCAAAAAAATTATTAATTTTGAAAAAATGTTTTTTGTGGAAAATGAAAAAAAAGGTAAAGCCATCGTCTTATGAGTCAAACATGAAAAATTCTGAAAAAAAAATTTCATGTTGAAAAATGTTTTTCCGTGGAAAATGAAAAAATAGGTAAAACTATAGTCTCATGACTGAAACCTGAAAAATTCTCAAAAAAAATTTTTATGTTAAAAAAATTTTTTTAGTGGAAAATGAAAAAATAGGTAAAGCCATCGTCTTATGAGTAAAACATGAAAAATTCCCAAAAAAATTATTAATGTTGAAAAAATTTTTGTGGTTAATGAAAAAATACATGAGACTATAGTTTTATGCCTAAAACATGAAAAATGTTGAAAAAAGATTTTATGTTGAAAAATGTTTTTCCGTGGAAAATGAAAAAATAGGTAAAACTATAGTCTCATGACTAAAACATGAAAAATTCTCAAAAAAATGATTAATGTTGAAAAAATGTTTTTCGTGGAAAATGAAAAAATAGGTAAAGCCATCGTCTTATGAGTAAAATATGAAAAATTCTGAAAAAAAAATGTTATGTTGAAAAATGTTTTTCCGTGGAAAATGAAAAAATAGGTAAAGCCATCGTCTTATGAGTAAAACATGAAAAATTCTGAAAAAAAAATTTCATTTTGAAAAATGTTTTTCCGTGGAAAATGAAAAAATAGGTAAAACTGTAGTCTCATGAGTAAAACATGAAAAATTCTCAAAAAAATGATTAATGTTGAAAAAATGTTTTTCGTAGAAAATGAAAAAAAAGGTAAACCTATAGTCTCATGACTAAAACATGAAAAATTCTCAAAAAAATTATTAATGTTGAAAAAATTTTTTAGTGGAAAATGAAAAAATACATGAGACTATAGTTTTATGCCTAAAACATGAAAAATGGTGTAAAAAAAATTTCATGTTAAAAATTTTTTTTCCATGGAAAATGAAAAAAAAGGATAACCTATAGTCTCATGACTAAAACATGAAAAATTCTCAAAAAAATTATTAATGTTGAAAAAATGTTTTTAGTGGAAAATGAAAAAATAGGTAAAACTATCGTCTTATGAGTAAAACATGAAAAATTCTCCAAAAAATTATTAATGTTGAAAAAAATTTTTTCCATGGAAAATGAAAAAATAGGTAAAACTATAGTCTCATGACTAAAACATGAAAAATTCTGAAAAAAAAATTTCATTTTGAAAAATGTTTTTCGGTGGAAAATGAAAAAATAGGTAAAACTATAGTTCATGACTAAAACATGAAAAATTCTCAAAAAAAAATTTTATGTTGAAAAAATTTTTTTAGTGGAAAATGAAAAAATTGGTAAAGCCATCGTCTCATGAGTAAAACATGAAAAATTCTCAAAAAAATGATTAATGTTGAAAAATGTTTTTCCATGGAAAATAAAAAAATAGGTAAAACTATAGTCTTATGAGTAAAACATGGAAAATGTTGAAAAAAATGTTATGTTAAAAAATGTTTTTCCGTGGAAAATGAAAAAAAAGGTAAAACTGTAGTCTCATGACTAAAACATGAAAAATTCTCAAAAAAATGATTAATGTTAAAAAAATGTTTGTCGTGGAAAATGAAAAAATAGGTAAAACTATAGTCTTATGAGTAAAACATGAAAAATGTTCAAAAACAATTTCATGTTGAAAAATGTTTTTCCGTGGAAAATGAAAAAAAAGGTAAACCTATAGTCTCATGACTGAAACCTGAAAAATTCTCAAAAAAAATTTTTATGTTAAAAAAATTTTTTTAGTGGAAAATGAAAAAATAGGTAAAGCCATCGTCTTATGAGTAAAACATGAAAAATTCCCAAAAAAATTATTAATGTTGAAAAAATTTTTGTGGTTAATGAAAAAATACATGAGACTATAGTTTTATGCCTAAAACATGAAAAATGTTGAAAAAAGATTTTATGTTGAAAAATGTTTTTCCGTGGAAAATGAAAAAATAGGTAAAACTATAGTCTCATGACTAAAACATGAAAAATTCTCAAAAAAATGATTAATGTTGAAAAAATGTTTTTCGTGGAAAATGAAAAAATAGGTAAAGCCATCGTCTTATGAGTAAAATATGAAAAATTCTGAAAAAAAAATGTTATGTTGAAAAATGTTTTTCCGTGGAAAATGAAAAAATAGGTAAAGCCATCGTCTTATGAGTAAAACATGAAAAATTCTGAAAAAAAAATTTCATTTTGAAAAATGTTTTTCCGTGGAAAATGAAAAAATAGGTAAAACTGTAGTCTCATGAGTAAAACATGAAAAATTCTCAAAAAAATGATTAATGTTGAAAAAATGTTTTTCGTAGAAAATGAAAAAAAAGGTAAACCTATAGTCTCATGACTAAAACATGAAAAATTCTCAAAAAAATTATTAATGTTGAAAAAAATTTTTAGTGGAAAATGAAAAAATACATGAGACTATAGTTTTATGCCTAAAACATGAAAAATGGTGTAAAAAAAATTTCATGTTAAAAATTTTTTTTCCATGGAAAATGAAAAAAAAGGATAACCTATAGTCTCATGACTAAAACATGAAAAATTCTCAAAAAAATTATTAATGTTGAAAAAATGTTTTTAGTGGAAAATGAAAAAATAGGTAAAACTATCGTCTTATGAGTAAAACATGAAAAATTCTCCAAAAAATTATTAATGTTGAAAAAAATTTTTTCCATGGAAAATGAAAAAATAGGTAAAACTATAGTCTCATGACTAAAACATGAAAAATTCTGAAAAAAAAATTTCATTTTGAAAAATGTTTTTCGGTGGAAAATGAAAAAATAGGTAAAACTATAGTTCATGACTAAAACATGAAAAATTCTCAAAAAAAAATTTTATGTTGAAAAAAATTTTTTAGTGGAAAATGAAAAAATTGGTAAAGCCATCGTCTCATGAGTAAAACATGAAAAATTCTCAAAAAAATGATTAATGTTGAAAAATGTTTTTCCATGGAAAATGAAAAAATAGGTAAAACTATAGTCTTATGAGTAAAACATGAAAAATGTTCAAAAACAATTTCATGTTGAAAAATGTTTTTCCGTGGAAAATGAAAAAAAAGGTAAACCTATAGTCTCATGAGTAAAACATGAAAAATTCTCAAAAAAATGATTAATGTTGAAAAAATGTTTTTCGTGGAAAATGAAAAAAAAGGTAAACCTATAGTCTCATGACTAAAACATGAAACATGCCTAAAAAATAGGTAAAACTATAGTCTCATGACTAAAACATGAGAAATTCTCAAAAAAATGATTAATGTTGAAAAAATTTGTTTAGTGGAAAATGAAAAAATTGGTAAAGCCATCGTCTCATGAGTAAAACATGAAAAATTCTCAAAAAAATGATTAATGTTGAAAAAATGTTTTTCGTGGAAAATGAAAAAAAAGGTAAACCTATAGTCTCATGACTAAAACATGAAAAATTCTCAAAAAAATTATTAATGTTGAAAAAATGTTTTTAGTGGAAAATGAAAAAAGAGGTAAATCTATCGTCTTATGAGTAAAACATGAAAAATTCTCAAAAAAATGATTAATGTTGAAAAAAAATTTTAGTGCAAAATGAAAAAATACATGAGACTATAGTTTTATGCCTAAAACATGAAAAATGTTGAAAAACAATTTCATGTTAAAAAATGTTTTTCCATGGAAAATGAAAAAATAGGTAAAACTATAGTCTCATGAGTAAAACATGAAAAATTTTCAAAAAAAAATTTATGTTGAAAAATGTTTTTCCGTGGAAAATGAAGAAAAAAGTAAAACTATAGTCTCATGACAAAAACATGAAAAATTCTCAAAAAAAAATTTCATGTTGAAAAATGTTTGTCCGTGGAAAATGAAAAAATAGGTAAAACTATAGTCTCATGACTAACACATGAAAAATTCTCAAAAAAAAATTTTATGTTGAAAAAAATTTTTTAGTGGAAAATGAAAAAATAGGTAAAGCCATAATCTTATAAGTAAAACATGAAAAATTTTGAAAAAAAAATTTCATGTTGAAAAAGGTTTTTCCGTGGAAAATGAAAAAATAGGTAAAACTATAGTCTCATGACTAAAACATGAAAAATTCTCAAAAAAATGATTCATGTTGAAAAAATGTTTTTCGTGGAAAATGAAAAAATAGGTAAAACTATCGTGTTATGAGTAAAACCTGAAAAATTCTCAAAAAAAAATTTCATTTTGAAAAATGTTTTTCGGTGGAAAATGAAAAAATAGGTAAAACTATAGTCTCATGACTAAAACATGAAAAATTCTCAAAAAAATTTTTCATGTTGAAACATTTTTTTTTGTGGAAAATGAAAAAATTGGTAAAGCCATCGTCTCATGAGTAAAACATGAAAAATTCTCAAAAAAATTATTAATGTTGAAAAAATGTTTTTCCTGGAAAATGAAAAAAAAGGTAAACCTATTGTCTCATGACTAAAACATGAAAAATTCTCAAAAAAATTATTTATGTTGAAAAAATGTTTTTAGTGGAAAATGAAGAAATAGGTAAAATTATCGTCTCATGAGTAAAACATGAAAAATTCTCAAAAAAATTATTAATGTTAAAAAAAATTTTTAGTGGAAAATGAAAAAATACATGAGACTATAGTTTTATGCCTAAAACATGATAAATGTTGAAAAAAAATGTTATATTAAAAAATGTTTTTCCATGGAAAATGAAAAAATAGGTAAAACTATAGTCTTATGAGTAAAACATGAAAAATTCTCAAGAAAATGATTGATGTTGAAAAAAATTTTTTCGTGGAAAATGAAAAAATAGGTAAAACTATCGTCTTATGAGTAAAACATGAAAAATTCTCAAAAAAAATGAAAAATTCTCTAAAAAAAATTTTTTGTGGAAAATGAAAAAAAAGGTAAACCTATAGTCTCATGACTAAAACATGAAAAATTCTCCAAAAAAAATTTCATGTTGAAAAATGTTTTTCCGTGGAAAATGAAAAAATAGGTAAAACTATAGTCTCATGACTAAAACATGAAAAATTCTCAAAAAAATGATTAATGTTGAAAAAATGTTTTTAGTGGAAAATGAAAAAATAGGTAAAACTGTAGTCTCATGACAAAAACATGAAAAATTCTCAAAAAAAATTTCATATTGAAAAATGTTTTTCCGTGGAAAATGAAGAAAAAGGTAAAACTATAGTCTCATGACAAAAACATGAAAAATTCTCAAAAAAATTATTAATGTTGAAAAAATGTTTTTCGTGGAAAATGAAAAAATAGGTAAAACTATAGTCTCATGACTAAAACATGAAAAATTCTCAAAAAAATGATTAATGTTGAAAAAATGTTTTTCGTGGAAAATGAAAAAATAGGTAAAGCCATCGTCTCATGAGTAAAATATGAAAAATTCTGAAAAAAAAATGTTATGTTGAAAAATGTTTTTCCGTGGAAAATGAAAAAATAGGTAAAGCCATCGTCTTATGAGTAAAACATGAAAAATTCTGAAAAAAAAATTTCATTTAGAAAAATATTTTTCCGTGGAAAATGAAAAAATAGGTAAAACTGTAGTCTCATGACTAAAACATTAAAAATTCTCAAAAAAAAATTTAATGTTGAAAAATTTTTTTTAGTGGAAAATGAAAAAATTGGTAAAACTATCGTCTTATGAGTAAAACATGAAAAATTCTCAAAAAAATGATTAATGTTGAAAAAATGTTTTTGTGGAAAATGAAAAAATACATGAGACTATAGTTTTATGCCTAAAACATGAAAAATGGTGTAAAAAAAATTTCATGTAAAAAAATTTTTTTCCATGGAAAATGAAAAAAAAGGAAAACCTATAGTCTCATGACTAAAACATGAAAAATTCTCAAAAAAATTATTAATGTTGAAAAAATGTTTTTAGTGGAAAATGAAAAAATAGGTAAAACTATCGTCTTATGAGTAAAACATAAAAATTCTCCAAAAAATTATTAATGCTGAAAAAAATTTTTTCCATGGAAAATGAAAAAATAGGTAAAACTATAGTCTCATGACTAAAACATGAAAAATTCTAAAAAAAATGATTGATGTTGAAAAAAATTTTTTCGTGGAAAATGAAAAAATAGGTAAAACTATCGTGTTATGAGTAAAACATGAAAAATTCTCAAAAAAATGAAAAATTCTGAAAAAAAATTTTTTTGTGGAAAATGAAATAAAAGGTAAACCTATAGTCTCATGACTAAAACATGAAAAATTCTCCAAAAAAAATGTTATGTTGAAAAAAATTTTTTAGTGTAAAATGAAAAAATAGGTAAAGCCATCGTCTTATGAGTAAAACATGAAAAATTCTGAAAAAAAAATTTCATGTTGAAAAATGTTTTTCGTGGCAAATGAAAAAATAGGTAAAGCCATCGTCTTTTGACTAAAACATGAAAAATTCTGAAAAAAAAATTTTATGTTGAAAAATGTTTTTCCGTGGAAAATGAAAAAATAGGTAAAACTATAGTCTCATGACTAAAACATGAAAAATTCTCAAAAAAATGATAACTATTGAAAAAAATTTTTTGTGGAAAATGAAAAAATACATGAGACTATAGTATTATGCCTAAAACATGAAAAATGTTGAAAAAAATTTTCATGTTGAAAAATGTTTTTCCATGGAAAATGAAAAAATAGGTAAAATTATAGTCTTATGAGAAAAACATGAAAAATTTTCAAAAAATATTTTATCTTGAAAAAATTTTTTGTGGAAAATGAAAAAATACATGAGACTATAGTTTTATGCCTAAAACATGAAAAATGTTGAAAAAAAATGTTATGTTGAAAAATGTTTTTCCATGGAAAATGAAAAAATAGGTAAAATTATAGTCTTATGAGAAAAACATGAAAAATTTTCAAAAAATATTTTATCTTGAAAAAAATTTTTGTGGAAAATGAAAAAATACATGAGACTATAGTTTTATGCCTAAAACATGAAAAATGTTGAAAAAAAATGTTATGTTGAAAAATGTTTTTCCATGGAAAATGAAAAAATAGGTAAAACTATAGTCCTATGAGTAAAACATGAAAAATTTTCAAAAAAAATTTCATGTTGAAAAATGTTTTTCCGTGGAAAATGAAAAAATAGGTAAAACTATAGTCTCATGACTAAAACATGAAAAATTCTCCAAAAAAAATTTCATGTTGAAAAAATTTTTTTTGTGGAAAATGAAAAAATAAGTAAAGCCATCGTCTTATGAGTGAAACATGAAAAATTTTGAAAAAAAAAATTTTATGTTGAAAAAATTTTTTTAGTGGAAATGAAAAAATAGGTAAAGCCATCGTCTTATGAGTAAAACATGAAAAATTCTCAAAAAAAATTTCATGTTGAAAAATGTTTTTCCGTGGAAAATGAAAAAATAGGTAAACCTATCGTCTCATGAGTAAAACATGAAAAATTCTCAAAAAAAATTTCATGTTGAAAAATGTTTTTCCGTGGAAAATGAAAAAATAGGTAAACCTATCGTCTCATGACTAAAACATGAAAAATTCTCCAAAAAATTATAACTATTGAAAAATTTTTTTAGTGGAAAATGAAAAAATACATGAGACTATAGTTTTATGCTTAAAACATGAAAAATGTTGAAAAAAAATTTCATGTTGAAAAATGTTTTTCCATGGAAAATGAAAAAATAGGTAAAACTATAGTCTTATGAGTAAAACATGAAAAATTTTCAAAAAATATTTTATCTTGAAAAATGTTTTTCTGTGGAAAATGAAGAAAAAAGTAAAACTATAGTCTCATGACAAAAACATGAAAAATTCTCAAAAAAAATTTTATGTTGAAAAAAAATTTTTTGTGGAAAATGAAAAAATAGGTAAAGCCATCGTCTTATGAGTAAAACATGAAAAATTCTCAAAAAAAAATTTTATGTTGAAAAAATTTCTTTAGTGGAAAATGAAAAAATAGGTAAAGCCATCGTCTTATGAGTAAAACATGAAAAATTCTCAAAAAAAATTTCATGTTGAAAAATGTTTTTCCGTGGAAAATGAAAAAATAGGTAAAATTATAGTCTCATGACTAAAACATGAAAAATTCTCAAAAAAATTATAACTATTGAAAAAATTTTTTTGTGGAAAATGAAAAAATACATGAGACTATAGTTTTATGCCTAAAACATGAAAAATGTTGAAAAAAAATTTCATGTTGAAAAAAGTTTTTCCATGGAAAATGAAAAAATAGGTAAAATTATAGTCTTATGAGAAAAACATGAAAAATTTTCAAAAAATATTTTATCTTGAAAAAATTTTTTGTGGAAAATGAAAAAATACATGAGACTATAGTTTTATGCCTAAAACATGAAAAATGTTGAAAAAAAATGTTATGTTGAAAAATGTTTTTCCATGGAAAATGAAGAAAAAGGTAAAACTATAGTCTCATGACAAAAACATGAAAAATTCAAAAAAAAAAATTTCATGTTGAAAAAATTTTTTTGGTGGAAAATGAAAAAATAGGTAAAGCCATCGTCTTATGACTAAAACATGAAAAATTCTGAAAAAAAAATTTTATGTTGAAAAATGTTTTTCCGTGGAAAATGAAAAAGAAGGTAAACCTATAGTCTCATGACTAAAACATGAAAAATTCTCAAAAAAATTATAACTATTGAAAAAAAATTTTAGTGGAAAATGAAAAAATACATGAGTCTATAGTTTTATGCCTAAAACATGAAAAATGTTGAAAAAAAATTTTGTTGAAAATTTTTTTTCGTGGAAAATGAAGAAAAAGGTAAAACTATCGTCTCATGACTAAAACATGAAAAATTCTCAAAAAAAAATTTCATGTTGAAAAAATTTTTTTAGTGGAAAATGAAAAAATAGGTAAAGCCATCGTCTTATGAGTGAAACATGAAAAATTCTGAAGAAAAAAATTTCATGTTGAAAAAAGTTTTTCCGTGGAAAATGAAAAAATAGGTAAAACTATAGTCTCATGACTAAAACAAGAAAAATTCTCAAAAAAAAATTTTATGTTGAAAAATTTTTTTTAGTGGAAATGAAAAAATAGGTAAAGCCATCGTCTTATGAGTAAAACATGAAAAATTCTCAAAAAAAATTTCATGTTGAAAAATGTTTTTCTGTGGAAAATGAAAAAATAGGTAAACCTATCGTCTCATGAGTAAAACATGAAAAATTCTCAAAAAAAATTTCATGTTGAAAAATTTTTTTCCGTGGAAAATGAAAAAATAGGTAAACCTATCGTCTCATGACTAAAACATGAAAAATTCTCCAAAAAATTATAACAATTGAAAAAAAATTTTAGTGGAAAATGAAAAAATACATGAGACTATAGTTTTATGCCTAAAACATGAAAAATGTTGAAAAAAAATTTCATGTTGAAAAATGTTTTTCCATGGAAAATGAAAAAATAGGTAAAACTATAGTCTTATGAGTAAAACATGAAAAATTTTCAAAAAATATTTTATCTTGAAAAATGTTTTTCTGTGGAAAATGAAGAAAAAGGTAAAACTATAGTCTCATGACAAAAACATGAAAAATTCTCAAAAAAAATTTTATGTTGAAAAAAATTTTTTTGTGGAAAATGAAAAAATAGGTAAAACTATAGTCTCATGACTAAAACATGAAAAATTCTCAAAAAAAAATTTTATGTTGAAAAAATTTCTTTAGTGGAAAATGAAAAAATAGGTAAAGCCATCATCTTATGAGTAAAACATGAAAAATTCTCGAAAAAAATTTCATGTTGAAAAATGTTTTTCTGTGGAAAATGAAGAAAAAGGTAAAACTATAGTCTCATGACAAAAACATGAAAAATTCTCAAAAAAAATTTCATGTTGAAAAAATTTTTTTTGTGGAAAATGAAAAAATAGGTAAAACTATAGTCTCATGACAAAACATGAAAAATTCTCAAAAAAAAATTTTATGTTGAAAAAATTTCTTTAGTGGAAAATGAAAAAATAGGTAAAGCCATCATCTTATGAGTAAAACATGAAAAATTCTCAAAAAAAATTTCATGTTGAAAAATGTTTTTCCGTGGAAAATGAAAAAATAGGTAAAATT
The DNA here is from genome assembly GCF_963514075.1 of Conger conger. NCBI lineage: Eukaryota > Metazoa > Chordata > Actinopteri > Anguilliformes > Congridae > Conger > Conger conger. Next base: position 53,735 of record NW_026890396.1, read on the forward strand.
ATAGTCTCATGACTAAAACATGAAAAATTCTCAAAAAAATTATAACTATTGAAAAAAATTTTTAGTGGAAAATGAAAAAATACATGAGACTATAGTTTTATGCCTAAAAAATGAAAAATGTTGAAAAAAAATTTCATGTTGAAAAACGTTTTTCCATGGAAAATGAAAAAATAGGTAAAATTATAGTCTTATGAGAAAAACATGAAAAATTTTCAAAAAATATTTTATCTTGAAAAAATTTTTTGTGGAAAATGAAAAAATACATGAGACTATAGTTTTATGCCTAAAACATGAAAAATGTTGAAAAAAAATGTTATGTTGAAAAATGTTTTTCCATGGAAAATGAAAAAATAGGTAAAACTATAGTCCTATGAGTAAAACATGAAAAATTTTCAAAAAATATTTTATCTTGAAAAATGTTTTTCTGTGGAAAATGAAGAAAAAGGTAAAACTATAGTCTCATGACAAAAACATGAAAAATTCAAAAAAAAAAATTTCATGTTGAAAAAATTTTTTTGGTGGAAAATGAAAAAATAGGTAAAGCCATCGTCTTATGACTAAAACATGAAAAATTCTGAAAAAAAATTTTTATGTTGAAAAATGTTTTTCCGTGGAAAATGAAAAAGAAGGTAAACCTATAGTCTCATGACTAAAACATGAAAAATTCTCAAAAAAATTATAACTATTGAAAAAACATTTTAGTGGAAAATGAAAAAATACATGAGTCTATAGTTTTATGCCTAAAACATGAAAAATGTTGAAAAAAAATTTAATGTTGAAAAATGTTTTTCGTGGAAAATGAAGAAAAAGGTAAAACTATCGTCTCATGAGTAAAACATGAAAAATTCTGAAAAAAAAAATTTCATGTTGAAAAATGTTTTTCCGTGGAAAATGAAAAAATAGGTAAAACTATAGTCTCATGACTAAAACATGAAAAATTCTCCAAAAAAAATTTCATGTTGAAAAATTTTTTTTAGTGGAAAATGAAAAAATAGGTAAAGCCATCGTCTTATGAGTGAAACATGAAAAATTCTGAAAAAAAAATTTCATGTTGAAAAATGTTTTTCCGTGGAAAATGAAAAAATAGGTAAAACTATAGTCTCATGACTAAAACAAGAAAAATTCTCTAAAAAAAATTTCATGTTGAAAACATTTTTTTTGTGGAAAATGAAAAAAATAGGTAAAGCCATCGTCTTATGAGTAAAACATGAAAAATTCTCAAAAAAAATTTCATGTTGAAAAATGTTTTTCCGTGGAAAATGAAAA
>NW_026890397.1:5000-20000 GCF_963514075.1 Conger conger
GTTAGTGAGTCTGTGTGTGTGTGTGTGTGTGTGTGTGTGTGCGTGTGTGCGTGACTGTGTGTGTGCGCATGATTGTGTCTGTGTGTGTGTGTGTGTGTGTGTTAGTGTGTGTGCGCGCATGTGTGTGTGCTAGTGAGTCTGTGTGTGTGTGTGTGTGTTAGTGTGTCTGTGTGCATGTGTGTGTGAGCATGTGTGTGTGTGCATGATTGTGTGTGTGTGTGTGAGAGTGTCTGTATGTGTGTCTGTGTGTCTGTGTGCGTGAGTGTGTGTGTGTCTGTATGTGTGTCTGTGTGTGTGTGTCTGCCTGTGTGTGCTTGGGTATGTGTGTGTTGGTATGCATGTTTGTGCATTTGTGTGTGTGCGCGCGCACGCTTACGTCCGTGCATGCATGTGCGTGTGTACCCGTGTGTGTCTCTGCCTGTGTGTGTGAGTGTGTGTGTTTTGTGATTGGTTCCCAGCTCAAAGAATGACATCAATGGCGTTTACCAAATTTCGCCAAAATCAAAGACTATCAAACAAACAGCACTCCCCTCCCTCTCTACTCCTGAAAAAGAAGGGAGAGAAAGAGTGAATAGAGGAGGAAAGAGTTTAAAGAGGGAGGCTGGTGTTTGAACATAGTCCTCAGAAGGCGGGGTTGTAAAAGAAAATGGAACAGAAAGAGAAAAGGCAAAGAAAAACAGGATGAAAGAGGGCAAAATCAGCCTCCTCCACATGTGTTTACTCATTTATTCAGACAGTTAATACCCCATGGGGGGGGGGCATTTCTGCGGGGGTAGGGGATGGAGGTTACTGCACCGTGACTACAGTGCAGCTTGGTGTGTGGGCTCTCTCTGCTAACTCACAAACAGGCAGATACACAGATGTGAACACGAACACGCACACACACACACACACACACACGCACAGACAGACAGTCACACTCACCCAGGATGGACACTTTGCTCAGGAACTCTTCATACATCTTCCTCTTCCTCAAGGTGCTGCCCTGCAAGGGGGAAAGGAGAGAGAGAGTGGCATCATTATCAACATAATCATCATTAAACCACTTTCAGTAACCTGCTACACCTGTGTGGAAGTGTCTGTTAGTGAGCTTGTATGCATATGTGTGTATCTATATGAGAGTGTATGTGTGTGTGTGTGTGGGTGTGGGTGTATGAACAAGATAGTGTGCCTATGTGTGTGTTAGTATATGAGTGCAAGTGAGTGTATATTGCATGTTACTTAGCTGATGTTTTTATCCAAAGTATATGCATATGATAGTGTGTGTCTGTGTGTACACTCAGTGAGCACTTTATTAGATAGACCTGTACACCAGCTTGTTATTGCAAATATAAATAAGCCAATCATGTGGCAGCAGCTAAATGCATAAAAGCATGCAGACATGGTCAAGAGGTTCAGCTGTTTTTCAGACCAAATGTCAGAATGGGGAAGAAATGTGGTCTAAGTGACGTGGAATGATTGTTGGTGGAGGTCTGAGTATCTCAGAAACTGCTGATCTCCTGGGATTTTCATGCACAACGGTCTCTAGAGTTTGCAGAGAATGGTGCGACAAACAAAAAACATCCAGTGAGCAGCAGTTCTGTGGGCAAACGCTCCTTTGTTAATGAGAGAGGTCAGAGGAGAAGGGCCAGACTGGTCAAAGCTGACAGGAAGGTGACAGTAACGCAATAACCACACATTACAACAGTGGTATGCAGAAGAGCATCTCTGAACACAACACATCAAACCTCTAAGTCAGGGCTCTCCAACCCTGGTCCTGGAGAGCTACTGGGTCTGCTGGTTTTTGTTTTCACCTTAAAATCAGCACCCTGCTGAGACCCAGATAACCAGGTGAGGTGAGTTAATTAATCAATTAGAGCAGTCGATTACAGTTAAGTGCAGAGTAACAATGAAAACCAGCAGACCCTGTAGCTCTCCAGGACCAGGGTTGGAGACCCCTGCTCTAAGTGGATAGGCTACAGCACCAATAAGTTAAAAAAAAAGTATAATAAATACCTAATAAAGTGCTCAGTGAGTGCGGGTGTGTGTGTGAGAGTGAACGTGTGTGTGCGGGCCTCTCCCAGGCAGCGTGTGAGGTACAGCGTGACCCCAGCACGGGGCGGCGGGAGGCGCGGGCCCCACCCACACAGAGGGGACTTTCCTCCGGAGAAAGAGCTGCACTACAGGTGCATACGGACAAGCCCAGACCCAGAGGGGCAGACCCCGGTCCCCCTTTCATCTCCAAACCCCCAAAAACCGCAGTCTCTGCGGGGGACCAGTGTCCCCACAAACACTCAGCACATGGAAACGATACACCCACAAAAGGGCGTCTGTAAGCGCTTGATTGCCGTCTGTAATTTAATATAATTTTGATTTGGATGTTTGAAGAGGGGAGAGCCGCGTGCCCGTGCCTGAACCCGGCGGTGAAAGTGTAAACAGCGTGATGAAAAGGAGCCGGCAGAGCCCTCCGGTTCTCCCAGGCCTGCTTTCACTTTCCGCATTCTCCCTCCTTTCACAGAGACCGCGGAGGGGCACGGAGGACGGGAGAACAGCACCGTTCAGATACCCCCCGCTGACCCCAGCTACACAGATACACACACACACGGACACAAACACGCTAACAAACACACACAGATACCCCCCGCTGACCCCGGCTACACAGATACACACACACACGGACACAAACACGCTAACAAACACACACAGATACCCCCCGCTGACCCCGGCTACACAGATACACACACACGGACACAAACAAGCTAACAAACACACACAGATACCCCCCGCTGACCCCGGTTACACAGATACACACACGCGCGTGCACACACACACATACACACACGGACGGACACACACAAACAGACACGGACACACGGACACCTAACAAACACACACACACACGGACACAAACACGCTAACAAACACACACAGATACCCCCCGCTGACCCCACTTACACAGATACACACGCACGCGCGCACACACACACACACACGGACGGACACACACAGACAGACACGGACACACGGACACCTAACAAACACACACAGACACACACACGGACACACTAACAAACACACACGGATACACACGTACACGCAGCCATACACACAGACACATGCACACAGATACACACTACCAAACACACAGACACACGCACTGACACATACGCACGCATGCACACAAGACACGCTAATGGACACACACAGACACACATACGGACACACACACATATACACAATGCTTCAGTCCCTAAAAAGCCAGCCAAATATGGACTTGAAGAATTTCCTTTGAAATATCAATGCATTTCCTGAAGATCCTTTCCATTCTTTGGTACAGAGGGAGGGAACAGTCTTCCTAAACTCCTCCATGTCCTTAAATGGGATGGGATCCCAGAATCATTTGTTCTACACCTTCACAACTGGCACAGTGAGATTTCAGCCACAGCCCTTTAACCAAGCCAAATCAGCAGCATGACAAAGCAGGGAAGCCTACATAGGATTCAAACCCAAATCCCACCTGGCCTAACCACACTGTGTGTGTGTGCGTGTGTGTGTGTGTGTACAACAACAGTGCTGCTATTGTCTGGAGAGTGCCAAGGACGATTAATGTTGAGAGCGGGTCTTCAGACTGAGAAACGGAGACATTCCAGTGGTGTTTGCCGTTGTTGTGCCAGGACTACATCCCCCATAACCCCCCTCAACCCCAGCCTCTGTGATGCTGTCCAGCCCCACTGCTGTCCACCGACTGAGACCGTCTCTGGGACTCTCAGTGCTAACTGCTGGTTGCGGGGCAGCAGAGTGCATGGGGGCATTGGAACGTGTGCGGAAACCAGCCCGGCAGGGCTGAATAGCAGGGGTGGGCGGGATGGGGTGGGCGGCCTGGCCAAGGCTGTCAGCGCCAGCTAGTGGAGGGACACTGGCCCGGCTGGCATCCCTGGGATTTGGCCGGCTGAAAAGAGACCCGAAGTTCACATACACACACACACACACACATCCTCGCACACACACACACACACGCCGTCGCACACACAGTGCAAGCTGGCTCGGCCCACCGCAGTGCCAGAATAGCTCTCAGTTTAGAAAAACAGCTTTAGAAAGCGGTGACAACAGTAATTAAGTTCAGATGGTGTGAGTGAACCTCGGCTCTCTCTCTCGTCTGCGGTGAGGGCATTCCACCTCTCCCTGAACCCTCCTGGCAGGACGTAGCTATGGAGGAGATGGCTAACGGAACAAGTATGCAGCCTGGGTGTTACTGACAGGGTACAGGCCCAGTAAGAGAATGTATGAGTATGGTGTGCAGTACATACTCAGCACAGTGCACTGGAGGCATAATGTGTTGAGTAGAGACTCAGACCCTGCAAGGGCGTAGTGCGTTCAGTACAGTGGTCGATTCGCCACCCTTAAAAAGTCAGTGTTTGCCCGGGGGGGGGGGCAGATTAAACATTCAGACATTCCTGCAGATAAGCAGCACAGAGAGGAAGTGTATTAACAGGGCTCCAGCATCTGTGCCCTCTGCTTCTACCCCTCCCTCTCCTTCTCTCTCCATCTCTCCCTCTTTCCCTTGCTTTCTCCATCACTCCCTCAGTAAAACATGCGCACTGGGTGGGCGGTGGGTTGCTCCTGTTCTACAGCTTTATAGCCTAATGTGCTGCAAGCTGTGGTGGGAGCAAATAGTCCTGTGTGTGTATGTGTGCATGTGTGTGTGTGTGTGTATGTGTGTGTGTGTGTGTGTGTGTCAGTGTGTGTGTATGTGTGCGTGTGTGTGTGTGTGTGTATGTGCGTGAGTGTGTATGTGTGTGTGTGTGTGTGTGTGTATCTGTGTGTGTGTGTGTCAGTGTGTGTGTATGTGTGCATGTGTGTGTCAGTGTGTGTGTGTGTGTGTATGTGCGTGTGTGTGTGTGTGTGTGTGCGTGAGTGTGTGTGTGTGTGTGTGTGTGTGTATGTGCGTGAGTGTGTGTGTGTGTGTGTGTGTGTGTGTGTATCTGTGTGTGTATCTGTGTGTGTGTATGCGTGTGAGTGTGTATATGTGTGTGTGTGTGTGTATCTGTGTGTGTGTATGTGCGTGAGTGTGTGTGTGTGTATCTGTGTGTGTATGTGCGTGAGTGTGTGTGTGTGTGTATCTGTGTGTATGTGCGTGAGTGTGTGTGTGTATCTGTGTGTGTGTGTGTATCTGTGTGTGTGTGTGTGTGTGTGTGTGCGTCTGTGTGTGTGTGTGTGTGTGTGTGTGTGTGTGTGTGTGCGTGAGTGTGTGTGTGTGTGTGTGTGTGTGTGTGTGTGTGTGTGTGTGTGAGTGTGTGTGTGTGTGTGTGTGTGTGTGTGTGTGTGTGTGTGTGTATGTGTGTGTGTGTGTGAGTGTGTGTGCGTGAGTGTGTGTACTGTACCATGAGAATACGCCGGTAGCTGTCCCGGTCAATGCCCCACAGCTTCATGTCTGTCTTGGCCTTCACAGTGGCAGCGCGAGGCGTCCCGTAGATCAGGGCCAGCTCCCCAAAGCTGCCCCCCTCCCCGATGCTGGTCACCCACTCGCCGTTCACGTACACCTGCGGGGAGAAGATGAGTCACAAATCCGCTGGGGCACACTGAATTCCTCCCACGGTCCACAGTTAGCCCTGAGAAAGGCCACCAGTACTTAGAAACAGAATCCAGGATTAGCCTTCAGTTGGCCACACATCACACACAGTTTCCTTATAAAGGCTAATACTGCCAGGCATGTGGCCAAACAAAGTCATAACCTGGGTTTAATCGTTAAAAAAAATAAAAAAAACAGTACTGCCACACTGCCAAACGCAATTTGTTCCATTAAATCCAAAAGTCACGCTGAGATATACAGCATATTTTTTTTTTATTTCATAATAAAATAACCCCAGTGCGAGCGGGCACATCGTTATCACCACGGCGCAATACGATCCATTAAAACCACAGACGGAACCCCCCCCCCCCCGCTGCCGGAACTGCGCAGTGAGCGTACCAAGCTGCAGCGGCCCCCATCAGAGACGGCAGCTCCGGCTGCTGCTACATAAACTCTACGGTTTTTGGGGAAGGGGCGGGGAAACAGGGCAAACGGGCCCCCCCCAGGGAACTGCAGACTTGAGAATGCAGTAAGCTGACAGCCACTCCCCAACATTTCCCCAAGATTTACTTCCCTGCTAATAGGACACATCATCACCAGACTCAATTACCCAGCAGCCTTGTCTCAACCCACCCCTCCACCCCAACACCCCTTGTCCCTGGCAGGCGAGGACGGGCAGCTGGGGAACATGGGATGAATGGTCTAACTCCTACAGCACAGAAAGCCCTGCTTCTGTTACTACAGGCAGGGGACACTGCAGGGGCTCCCAGATCCCTTCCAGGCCTGACCAGTTTCAAAATGGAGACTTCAGGAGAAACAGAACACGAACGTGCATGGGATAGATAAAAGCATAAATAACCAGAGCTGAAAGTTTCACTGGCACTGTGTGTGTGTGTGTGCGTGCACGTCCGACAGACAGCATTTCAGAAACAACGTGCGAGTCTGCCTTTACGCGCGCGCGTGTGTGTGTCCGTGAGCGAGAGATTAACCGGTACACTGACTGTGAAACTCACGTCCACTGTAAAAGTACAGATCAGCCAATCAGCACTTATCACATGTAAAACAAAAGCCCCAGGATGTACACTGCAGATCTGCACAGGAGATTGGGAGATGAAAACAGGGCTTGCATAAACTGCCCTGACTCATGTTCCATCACCTCACGTACCCCCCCCCCCCCCCCTTTGCCATATCGCCATGACGATCTGGCCCTCGCTCCAGAACGGAGACCCCGCGTTCCCCACGGTCCGTCCTGTCCTCTCTCCCCTCTCCCGTCGTCAGCACTCTTCTTGCGAAACGCGATAACGGACTCCCCCCCGTTCTTTCCGCCTTATCTGCTCCCCGTACACTTCACCTGTTATGTTATCCTTTTTTTTTTTTTGCGCACTGATATTTTTGCTAAAACAAAGACGCGCTTTCTTCTCGCCGTCTGTACGAACCCCCGCGGGCACATCCGCGCTCCATTCAACCGGAACCTTCCCTTTACCGGCGCTCAAACACAGCGGAGCCCTGTTCTACAGGCTCGAGGGCTGCTGGTGTACCCTCCAGCAAAGCTACTTAACCTCAACTGCTCCAGCAAATATATCCAGCCTTATGAATGGGCTATGAAAAAACTTCAGGGAAAAAAAAGCTTGATAAGTCACTCTGGATAACAGTGCAAAAATATTACGTTATTACACTGGACGCACATATTTCAGCTAAGGGTAGGGTTTTGAATTCCTTTGTAACTTAATTTATCATAGTAGCATACTATTAGTTCATAATTTAAGCAGGCTTAAGAATGGGCATGGACTGAATGGTTTGGGCACACAAAGACCTGGAGTCAATCAACATTTGTCTAAAAATTTGACTAACAAAGCAAATGCAAGAATACTATAAAAATTTTCTCAACTCAAGTTCTTTTAAGCAATTGCTAAACTCACAAAAGTTTTCTACTTTTCTTGTGACGAAAACCATTTCTTGCTTTTAGTCAAAGTTACAGAGTTTTTCACTAGACCCCAACAATAAAGAATGCTTTATATTTTTTTTATCCATAGATCAATATCGTGCGATCTTTCTGAATGCAGGACCATGGAGAAGGAAAAAAAAAAAAGGAAAGGAATGAAAAAAGTTAATGCAAAAACAAACAAGAGAAATAATGACTCACGTCCACTTCCCCTTGGTCGATAACGTAGAAGTTATCCCCTTCATCACCTGCGGAGAGAGAGACAGAGAGAGACCCATTGAGCCAATCGTGCGTCAGGTCCAGGCAGCTGACCCCTCCCCCTTCTCACTATTCTACTCAATGGAATTTTTCCCCCTCTTCTCATTCAGAAAAAGAAAAAATGTCTCTGCAAACACTGTGGCATATTAATGGATTAGAGCAATCAGTCAGGCACCTTTTTAGGTCACCTCTGTCACCCCACCTTTCCATTGCTAAACGAAGTGAAGGACCCCTCTTAAGGAAAAGGCATTCTCACACTGCCAGCCCACAGGAGTGACACAAAGGAAAAAAAGACTATATTTAAACTGAGCGCTACAGTGAGTATTTTATTGTGCCAGAGCTCAGAGTTTTCCATGTTAGCTAACTTTATTTATTAATTTTCAAGGCCCCCAGCCACTTCAGGCAACAAACCTGCTACTGGAGAACATGCACTTGAGCCAACCTGCCAATACCCGCGTTAAAAAATAACCTTCCTCAGCAATAGAGCTTTTGTTTCATTAATGCGGGTTGTTTTAGTAAAGAGAGGAAACTTCTGGCTGGCATTAGCGCCTCACAAAGCTTGTTACTGGCTCGACATTAAGAGCATGTATGTGTGTTGTGCGAGTGTAAGTATCTGTGCATGTGTGCATGTGTGTGTGTGTGTGTGTGTATGTGTGTCTGTATGTATGTGTGTGTGTGTGTGTGTGTGTGTGTGTGCATATGTGTGTCGATGTGACCAAGAAGCAAAAGTGTGGAAGCATGGACATACACAATTCACAAATAGCACACACCTCACGCACACCTGAACACTCAAACACACTCTACATGCCCACAAGCATGTACACAAATACACTACGTCCATCCAGATTAATTTGTGTGTCCACCAACCATCCCACACACACAAAATAAATACAGAAAAGCCAAGCCTTCTCAACTCCATGTCACCTTAGCTTGTCAACTGACCAGGTTAATGTTTTTATTCTTAAATTAAACTGACCACGTTAATGTTTTTATTCTTAAATCAAAAAACGGGAGGAGCTAGAACAATGGGAGGGTGATGTGTGTGAGCTGTGGTTCAAATGCGTAATTGTTTTGGATTTAAATACTTTTCTGAGTGATCTTGCCGGGTGCAATCGAGCCAACCAAGTTGAGGAGAAGGTGGCGGGTCGGCACTTTTTGTGAGTATTTCATCGGTTCCAATACAACAGACAAGCGCAGTAAAGTGGAGAAATGTATTTCAATCCAAAACAATAAGGTATTTGACCCAGGTCTGGTGTGTGAGGGCCAGAGAGTTCAGCTGGGTTCACGGCCCGTACGCTCTGAGTACAGAGACCCTAAATCACTGTCCCAGCACCTACTGCCCCCACCCCACAGAACAGCCCATCCCCAAACCTGCTACTCAGTCCATCTCTCTCCCTCTCCCTCTCTCTCTCTCTCACAATATCTCTCTCATTCTCTTGCTCTCTCTGAAGTTCTCTTATTTATTTGTCACGGTCTTGTGCAGATGTGGTTGTTTGTAAGTGACATGGTCTATTAAAGGATGCGAAAGTTCTCTTGTTCATTTTCTCTTCTATCCCTTCTTTTCTCCCCCTCAGTTATTCGTCTCTACCGCTTCCTCCCTCTTCCTCTCCTCTGTTCTTCTCTCTATCTGTTATCACCCCTGAGCTACTGCCTTTGTTTCCCTCTCAACACAACCCAGAGCCCAGAAGGTTCAAGTAAATATTTAACTTCTTTTAACTTCTCACACACGTGAACACAGACACAGACACACACGCGCGCGCACATGCATACACGCACGCACGCACGCACACACACACGCACTCACACGCACGGTAACCTGCTGTAAGGTTGTCATCGCAGATGCGGGACTTTTGCACAGGTGAACTACAGCAAAGAGTTCATCCTAACATGTACATGCTAGCACACAGAGTACAAGCATTCTCTTAATACAGACCTTTCTGAGGGCTGGGCATCCCACTGCAGAACACTGCACTGAAGTATGGTTAGAATTAGCCTGTATGTGTGTGTGCAGAGGGAGAATGGAATCTGTCACTGAAAAGGAGTGTGTGTGAGTGTTTATGCTTCTCTGTTGTAATGTAAGCAAGCTGCACTGCGTGTATACACGAGTGTGTGTGTGTGTGTGTGTGTGTGTCATGTGTCTTTCTGTCCCTATTTTTCCTTGAAAGAAATTGCAAGCAAATGGGCGCATGCCTGCATGTACGTAATCATGTGAGCATATGTATGTGTGCGTGCATGTCCCTCTGTCTTTGACACACGAGTGTAAACAGGCAGTCGATCACATGAGCCTGAGAGAACAGTTTCAAAGAGAAACAGCACCTCTGTGAACCCCCCCCCCCACCACCGCCACCACGTCTGGCCCGGCTCTCTGCTCAGGATCCAGACTGAGGGGCTAGCGTGGGACCGGGGAGTCCCCAAACGGATCGGTCCCGGTGACCTCTCCCAGGGGGGAACACCGGAACTCCCAGTTCCTCCAGCGCCCGGGGGAAGCCCTTGACTTCCTCCAGGTGCCTAGGGCCTGGGAGTAGAGGCAAGGACTGGGGATAGAGGCAGGTACTGGGGATAGAGGCAGGTACTGGGAATAGAGGCAGGTACTGGGAATAGAGGCAGGTACTGGGAATAGAGGCAGGTACTGGGAATAGAGGCAGGGCTGGGAATAGAGGCAGGTACTGGGAATAGACGCAGGTACTGGGAATAGAGGCAGGTACTGGGAATAGAGGCAGGGCTGGGGATAGAGGCAGGTACTGGGAATAGAGGCTACTAATGTTGAGGGGGAAAAGACACACACATTGTCTCTATATAATTAGCACTGTTTCTGATCACACAGGTGCTGCTTTGTGGAACTACTTCTTGATCAGAACGTGATCTGGTGTGCGTGTGTGTGTGTGTGCGCGCGTGTGTGTGTGTGTGTGTGTGCTCACCTTGCTGGATGACAGTTTCCCCGGCAATGTGCGTGACTGGGAACATGGCGTCAAATATGTCACTGAAAGAGAAGGAGAACGATAGAGATAGAGAGAGAGAAAGAGAGAGAGAGAGCAATAGAGACAGAGAGAGAGAGAGAGAGAGAGAGAGAGAGAGAGAGAGATTTATTACAGTATCCACTCCCGGCTTGCCCCCCTCCGCACACCGGGTCTGTATTCAACAGCCCCATTCTGCTGTCATCTCCACCCCGCACGCCGTGTTTACCTGCGCACACACGCGGGAGCCAGAGGAACTCTGCATGACCTCACACCCACCTGGGCAGGTAGCGGCCGTCACCCCCTCACCTTTCGTCACCGCACATCAGCCCCCGTCAGCCCCCTCTTCCGCACGCACGCGCCCGCCCGCACACACACACACACGCCCGTCAAAACCCCCCCGCGCTTCACAAACACCGGGTCGGCATCGCTCGGTCTGGCTGTTGACTCTCGAGAGACGGAGAACAACGCGGCTCTTTGAAAAAGCCCTTGTTGTCGCGGCGGCGCTAACAGATGCTAAACAGCCACCGGTCCTCAGCAGCTCGTTCAGACGCATGCCGTCATTGAGGTTAAAGAAAGGCGAACGTGTGGGGGCATGAAAGGTCCTGACGTCCCCCCCCGTTTACCTCTGCAATTAGCCGCACGTCATCGTTCACATTAGCGCTCGCAACACCGAGACGCTCATGAATACCAAACAGCCACCGCTCGCCGCGTGGGAGGTACGCAAGTGTCAACGCGTGTGTGTGTGTGTGTGTGTGCGCACGCGCGTGTACCTGTGCGCGCATGCCACCGACACAGAGTCGCCCCCTCCGTTGGTCTCCCCCCTCGCCGTGAATGTTTAAAGATGCGCTCATGCTGTAGCGATAGGCTTGGTTCTGCTGGCTCTGAGCTCATTTAACGTCTGGTTGGGCGCAGAAAGCCGGTCGCCCCGACAGGCACAGCCTCCGCGGTCAGAGTCAGCGAGTCACAGCGCAGGCACCCCACAATCCCCTCTGTCATCAGCGCCGACCATAGATACTTTCATTACAGATACGTCGGGTGCGAGCGTGAGCCATAACACTCGCAGAAATGAATGACAGCAACAGCTAGCGAATCTACCATCCAGCTGAGAAAAATTAATGCAAGTCTGTTGGGAACTTCATTAAGGGCACTACTTAAACCCTGATGATGATTATAAATCCTTTATTCTCATTCTTTCTTCTAAATGCATGAATGAAACTTTTCTGCCTCAATGTTTGGACAATTATAAGGCATAGCAACTAATATATGTCCAGCTGAAAAAGCGGTTTTGACAAGCCCTACTTCTGGCGCTGAAACATTTTAAAACAAAAGACCGCAACACACGACATCTCATTCCCAGTCTGGATCCAGGTATGACTTCCATCACAGTGGCATCAGCGGCAGCCCCAACCCAGCTCAAAGCGCTCCCCTCGGGGGAGGGAGAGGGAGAGAGAGAGGGTGAGGGTGAGAGATCAGGGAATGAAGAAGTGTGACTGTTTCTGGGGAAACCTGGAGACAACCAAGGCCTGAGTAAAGCAGGGGATTCCCTCCACACCTCACAGCACACACACTGCACAGCACACACTGCACAGCACAAACCCTCTACAGCAAACACACTACACAGCACACACACTGCACAGCACAAACCCTCTACAGCAAACACACTGCACAGCACACACACTGCACAGCACACACACACTGCACAGCACACACACTGCACAGCACAAACCCTCTACAGCAAACACACTGCACAGCACACACCCTGTCCAGCAAACATACTGCACAGCACACACACTGCACAGCACACACACACTGCACAGCACACACACTGCACAGCACAAACCCTCTACAGCACACACACTGCACAGCACAAACCCTCTACAGCAAACACACTGCACAGCACACACACTGCACAGCAAACACACCCTCTCCAGCACATGCCTGGACCTATGGCTATGAGGTTGGCAGGTGAGCACAGGATTTGCCGTAGCGGAGGGGCTTACTCACGCCACACACAGAGGTGGAATCCCGCCCCCTGCCCTGTCCACATCCCGTAACCTCACTCCTGTGTCCCAGGAGAACGCCGAACGTTTCTTCAGGAGTGACCGTGTCTGGCCTGGGGTTTCGGAGACACACGATTCCCTCTGGTCGCAGGGCTGGCTCATTTCACCCCAGCTGCACAATGGCAGCCCTGAAGTCAGCAGGCCGCGCATGATGCCCAGAGTTGTAGGCGGGAAGCCGTGCTCGGGGCCGGTGTCAGAGCGGACGAACGTGCCGGGACTCCCCTGCACACAGTTACAGACTGCAGGTGAGAGAATCCCACAGGCAGCTGTGAAAGGCTGTGAGTCAGCCTGCTGTATCACAGCCTGACTGAGTCCTTTTACTGTCAGACACTGGCACTAATCAGGGCGGCCTGTAGCGTAGTGGTTACGGTAAATGACTGGGACAGGCAAGGTTGGTGGTTCTAATCCCGGTGTTGCCACAATAAGATCTGCACAGCCGTTGAGCCCTTGAGCAAGGCCCTTAACCCTGCATTGCTCCAGGGGAGGATTGTCTACTGCTTAGTCTAATCAACTGTACGTCGCTCTGGATAAGAGCGTCTGCCAAATGCCAATAATGTAATAATGTAATGTAATCACACACACACACACACACACACACACAAATTACCCTTACACACAAACACACGCACACACACACACACACACACACACACACACACACACACACAAACACAAACACACGTTCACACACACACACACACACACATTCAGAAAAACTGCACACAGGCAGGCACTCCCACTTATTTACACCACATACATCTCTTCCCTCACCAGGCACGTTTTGCACGTTTGGCTTCAGCGAGCGAATGGCCAGGACTAACTCGGTACGGAAGCCATTTTCTCACAAACAGAATGAGCTCAGGAGGATATCAGGCCTGAGAGCCGTCTGAGAAGCCGAGGCAGTGTGTGTGCGCCGTGACAGAGGGAGGCACAGCGGTTCTGTTCCCCCTGCCGTAAGGCACCGCGGTTCTGTTCCCCCTGCCGTAAGGCACCGCGGTTCTGTTCCCCCTGCCGTAAGACACCGCGGTTCTGTTCCCCCTGCCGTAAGACACCGCGGTTCTGTTCCCCCTGCCGTAAGGCACCGCGGTTCTGTTCCCCCTGCCGTAAGACACCGCGGTTCTGTTCCCCCTGCCGTAAGACACCGCGGTTCTGTTCCCCCTGCCGTAAGTTATCCATGTCTACCCCACACCCCGAGCCTGCTCAGGGCTCTGAGGGAGAGAGGGATGGGGTGCGGTGGGAATCTCCTGGGTGTCCAAACGGCTTTATGAGCAGGTGTTTGGATTTAAAGGCCAGTGAGTGAGCTGGCCCAAACAGGCTGGAGGCGATAGGGAGACGGGGGGGGGGCGTCTGGGGGTGCGGTAGGATAAACAGGGCTCACAAACCCCCCAGGGTTGGCTGGGCTGCCTCGCTAACGGTGCACGGTGGGTCACGACGGGTCTGACGTTGTGGAGCGATGTTAGGATGGCAGGTGTGTTCCTCTTCCACAGAAAAGCCTCAGCCCAACCCCATTACCCCAGCGCAGCAGCCCGACCCTCTTACTCCACACACCTGGAGCGTTTTATCAGGGTTATGCAGCAGGGCTACTTCCTGTCCCGGCATGAGGGCTTCCTGTGAAACCGCCACGGCGATGGTAACACTACACACCTACAGACACATCCAGCACAGACACCTACTACACACCTACAGACACATCCAGCACAGACACAAACACCTGCAGCAGACCCCTACTACACACCTACAGACACATCCAGTACAGACCCCTACTACACACCTACAGACACATCCAGCACAGACACAAACACCTGCAGCAGACCCCTACTACACACCTACAGACACATCCAGCACAGACACCTACTACACACCTACAGACACATCCAGCACAGACACAAACACCTGCAGCAGACCCCTACTACACACCTACAGACACATTCAGCACAGACACAAACTTTTATAGGTTAAATCACACACACACACACACACACACACTGTTTTACACTCAGAGACATCAGCACAGAGAGAAAACAGACACACACCCACACTGTTATATACTGGAGACATAAACAAAGAGACAGAAAACAGACACACAAATACTCACACTCACAGACACAGTAGTTCTCCGGAAAACACTGTCGTTTCACCAATATGTAACACCAATACACAAATACAAATTGATAAATATGTTATAATATTCTCAGAGACAGCCTCACAGTGAGGCACATTTGGTAACTTGAAACA
>NW_026890397.1:25000-32141 GCF_963514075.1 Conger conger
CAGCATGCACACACACACACACGCACACAAACATACACACACACACACAGACACACAAACACACACACACACTCTCTCTCTCTCACACACACACCTGCTGGAAACACTGGCAGGGACGGTGGAAACATGCAACGTCATCATCATCATCATCATCATCATTACTCACAGGACATATATGACACGGGGAAGCACAACGTCCAGCAGAGAGGGAACCCCAGTGAGCTCTATAACACCCTCTCCCCTCACACAGTATAACTAAGCCATACTGTACCGGCTGTACCGACTCCTCAATCACTATGAAATATTACTGTAAAACAGTGCAGTACTCCCACCATAATGCATCAACAGTGTTGACTCTGGCTTGCTCCGCGTGGGCTTAGGCCAATGTAAGCTGTGAAGTGTATTGTGACAAATTTTATAAAATGTGAGACGTAAACAAAATTTGATTTGAATGAGAATGCCGGGAGAGAAGGGATGCGTGGCTTTCACACTGCCAAAAACGGTAACCAAGCAAAAAATAAAAATAGTAATAGAATAAAAAATGGTAACCAAGGGAAAAAAGCCCCCGTGTAAATCCAGAGGAAGAGGTTACCCAGGCTCCTCTGGGTTCTGGTTTGATCTCACAGATTGATCTCACAGATTGGGGGCGACATGGCTCAGGCAGTTAGAGCAGTCGTCTGGCAGTCGGATGGTTGCCGGTTTGATCCCCCGCCCGGGCTGTGTCGAAGTGTCCCTGAGCAAGACACCTAACCCCCAAATGCTCCTGACGAGCTGGTCGGGGCCTTGCATGGCAGCCAATCGCCGTCGGTGTGTGAGTGTGTGAGTGTGTGAGTGTGTGTATGAATGGGTGAATGAGAAGCATCAATTGTACAGCGCTTTGGATAAAGGCGCTATATAAATGCCAACCATTTACAGATCACAGACTGATCTCACAGATTGATCTCACAGATCTCACGCACTCTCCCAGCTCCCCGTCCTCCACCCATGATTAGCTTGATTAATGCTAATCCCCCTGCACGGGCCCCATTAAACCTTTTAGGAAAAACAATGCACCCCCTAGGGGTGGTGTCTGTAACTGCAGGCTGCGGGAGACCACCTGTTGCACTCTGTGGGCTGTAGTGTGGACAGATCTGTGTCTAATGTTTTTCTGCATTTTATTGCTCCTTTATCCAGCACGGCTGCCCAAATATCTGAGCACACAAGAGAACAGCTGCCCGATATTTAAGCCTGTTCAAATGTTTTATTTGTGTAGAATGTTTTTCCCAGTTGAAAAAGATTAAACTATGAAAAATAGGCCAAAAAGCCAAGATGTCGCCAGTCTGTCACCAGAAGGCTAATGGGAGGTCATAGGTCATCGTGCAGAGGTCAAATGTTAGAGGTCACATTGCTGCCCTGGCTCTTCCAGCTGCTTAAATGGGTCTTAACCGGAGTATTAAAATCCCAGTCCCAAACTTCACACAGGAATAACCACCATGGCTGGCTTTCTGAGCTCTCATTAACCGTTACTGTTAGGTTACTGAAACAGACTGTCAGATCAACAGTGCAGTGCGTGTAGATGTGCGTTTCACACAGAACAGAAGCCTGAAAGGGGCAGGCTCGGAGAAAACACACAGCAGGGAGGTGTTAGCACCGTGGTGCTCGTGTTACTGCACTGACCCCCTCCCTCTGACCCGGGCACATCTGCCTGGCACAGAGTAGATCTCGCGTCACAGTGAGGAGAAGAGGTTTTCACAGGGCAGCTCTGAACAGAGATACATACAGAGAAACAGAGGGATAACGAGACGAGAGGACTTGGCATCTGTGCTAGTCCTGGGTGAGAGAGGGTGAGAAAGAGAGGGGGGGGAGAGAGAATGTGAGAGAGACAGAGGGAGTGAGAGAAACAGAGAGAAAGGGAGTGAGAGAGACAGATCAGGGCGCCATGTTGAGTGGCACTGCCAAACTCTGCCCATCACACACTGGGTGGAGAAAACGCTCCTCGAAAAGCTCCGCCATGTTCACCACCAATTTCTACGACAAATTTGTGCTTCCTCCGTCTTCTCATAAATGTAATAATTTATCTCATTATAAAGTAATGTCATATTTTCGCACTTCTTTACAGGGACAATGTGCAATTTTGTGAGAGCACAGCACTGTTCCACCTTCCTGAGCAGGTGTGAATATTTTATAAAACATAAATGTTTAAAAATGAAAACAAAGACAAACAATTTAAAAAAAAGCCATAACTGGATGAGACCCAGTTCGGGACGTCTGTGTGTGTGTGTCCGGAGCAGGCAGCAGCGGGGATTTGCCCAGGTGCACAGGGGTGCGGAGGTTCCAGGGCGTGGTGTCGTATCAGAGGTGAGGGAAGGCCGATAGCCGGGCGGTAGGGGGGAGAGGGGGAACGCGAGGCCGTGTTTGGGCTGCAGATAACCTGCGCGGTATCGCGGCTCCCGGCGGATACCGGCTCATCGGCCGGCGGCTAATCTCCGCTCAATCGCCTCAGGTGTGCGCGACAAGCCGCCTCGATCTCCGCCAAGTCCCTGAGAGCGCACCTGTGCACACCTGTCCTATCAACCTGGGTCCCAGTGCAGTCCTGTACCTCTCCCTAAAAAGCCCGGTTCCGCAGCCGCATGACCTATACACGCACAAACCCGGTTATCGCCAGGCTTATCTTATCCGACACGCTCACTTTGAAAAGGCAACAAACGGGGAGAAATATGAAAACAGGGAAGCAATTAAATTAGCTAATGGAGAGATATCAGGTCCTAAGGACTGAGATTGGCTGATAAAGGCATCAGGGTGGATAGGAGCACAGGTACACCTGCTGCCTCATTGTGGTGGTGTGTGTGTGTGCGTGTGAGTATGTGTGTGTATGCGTGTCAGTATGTGCGTGTGTGTGTTTGCGTGTGCGTGTGCATGAGTATGTGTGTATGTGTGTGTGTGAGTATGTGTGTGTGTTTATATGTGAGTATGTGTGTGTGTGTGTGTGTGTGTGTGTGTATGTGTGTGAGTATGTGTGTGTGTTTATTTGCGAGTATGCGTGTGTATGTGTGTGTGTGTGTGCGTGTGTGCGTGCGCGCTTGCGTGTGTGTGTTTATATGTGAGTATGTGTGTGTATGTGTGTGTGTGTGTGTGTGTGTATGTGCGTGTTTGTGTGTGTGTGTATGTTTATATGCGAGTATGTGTGTGTGTGTGTGTGTGTGTGTGTGTATGTTTATATGTGAGTACGTGTGTGAGTACGTGTGTGTATGTGTGTGTGTGTGTGTGTGTGTGTGTATGTTTATATGTGAGTACGTGTGTGAGTACGTGTGTGTATGTGTGTGTGCGTGTGTGTGAGTATGTGAGTATGTTTATATGTGAGTATGTGTGTGTGTGTGTGCGTGTGTGTGTGCGTGTGTGTGAGTATGTGTGTGTGTTTATATGTGTATGTGTGTGTATGTGTGCGTGTGTGTGTGTGTGTATGTTTATATGCGAGTATGCGTGTGTGTGCGTGTGTGTGCGTGTGTGTGAGTATGTGTGTGTGTGTGTGTGTATGTGTGTGTATGTGTGTGTGTGTATGTTTATATGCGAGTATGCGTGTGCGTGTGTGTGCGTGCGTGCGTAGCCATCCCTACCTCAGAGTACCTGTACAGGTGAGCTCTCAGGTGAGGCAGCTCTGGGAGCGCTGCAGGGGAAAGGTGAGACAGGGCGGGGGGTGGCACAGTAGCTGTGCCAGCGAGGCCAGATCCAGTCAAGGTCACAATAACAATGATTTTCTTCACTGAGTTCATGAGGCAGGTGGAGCCATTCAGCCCTGTCCTCGTGAGCCCACTGGGGTCGGGCGGGGGCCGGGGGCCCAAGGAGGGGGCCGGGGGACCCAGCGAGGGTGGTGCGATCTCAGCTCGGAGGAGGACGTGCAGAGCAGCATAAGGGTGCATGTCCTTTATTTTGGAAGTTGGCCCACAGTGACCCAAATAAGACCGTGTCAGCACTGTGACCCAGATTCCGGGAACTCATGCCGTGGGGGTGCTGCGTGTGAAAGCTCTCTCAGTCTCACTCAGGAAGTGCTGCTGGAAGCCCGCGGCGCCGACAGGCAGGCAGCGCTTTAATCCCGGACAGGGGCGAAGCTCCGGCCTGGCGTCGACGCGGTAACGGGCACGCCGGGAGGACCCGGCCCGCTCCGGGAACAACCGGCTCAGAGAACAGAGGGGCCTGTTGGAGGGAGACAGGACTCCGGATGGACGGTTTCACACAGGCTTAGCCCCCCCGCCCTCCCCAGGAGCCGGAGGGGCGGGGGCCCGGTCCCCGCTCCGCGGCGGTAATGAAAAGAGCCGTAACGCAGCGAGGTGATAATGGGAAGAACAAATCGGCAGCGTTCAGCTTACATAACTGGCGAGTGAGTAATGGCCCCCGCTGTTTCCCCCTCGCAGGGCCTGCCAGGCCGCTGAGTCATACAGCACCGCGGGAGCGGCAGCCAATCGGGGGCCCTCGTCCGCAGCGCCGAGGAGCTGCGGAGATAACCGCCGCCAACCAATCACAGGCCTTTGTCCGCTGCGCCCGTCAACCCGAAACCGTGGCCACCGGCCAATCAACGGCGCTCATCTGCGGAGCTTAGGAACAGCAGAGATGACAATCGTCAGCCAATCAGAGGGCTTTGTCGGCCGCGCTGTTAACAGGAGACGTGGCCACCAGCCAATCAGGGGGGGCTTGTACCGTATGTGGCACTTCTGACACCAATCAACAGCCAATCAGGGAGTGGTTCAGGGCCACGGTCTGTTTTTGCCACCTTTCCTGATTCTGTCACGACATTTTCCCTACTTGCTGTTGTTTTAACCACTTTTTCACCAGCTACTGCCTGATGAAGGATTTAAATTCAACCGAAACCTCCATAAGACCTCTGCAATCACTGAAAAATGTCAATTAAGCAAAGCGAAACGAACGCGCACTTTTTTTTTTACTTCTGCATAATACTGAATATGAGCTAATGACCAGTTGTGCAAACTCATTTTGAAATTCCCACTTGTGTTCGATAGGGAGATATGAATCGATCCTGAAACACATGTACTTAACTCTAGCTCACAATTAGCGGTCACCAAACTGTCATTTTCCACATGAGCTTCATCATTTGAGGAACCCTGGGAGCTCACCGATGATCACCCATCAGCAG
Source organism: Conger conger (assembly GCF_963514075.1). Taxonomy (NCBI): domain Eukaryota; kingdom Metazoa; phylum Chordata; class Actinopteri; order Anguilliformes; family Congridae; genus Conger; species Conger conger. The sequence continues at coordinate 30,126 of NW_026890397.1, forward strand.
CTCCTCATCAACAGTCTTGAGTAAGGCCTATGCCATACTGGGCTGTCCTGAACATCCCACACACAGGGAGTCTGAGCTCCAACCCCCATTCCAGAGACGAAGGGCCAGTTTCACAGACACAGGTTAAGCCTCGTCCTAGACTAAAGTCAATTTTGAATGGAGATTCCACAACACCGGCCCGTAGAGCCCTGTCTGCGAGGTTTTCGAGAAAAGATTCAAAGTCTGCTTTTGTACAGCAATTACTATGTTGAATTTGCATGTGTGATCTTGCACAGTCTTTCTGTAATGTGGTGTTGCTGTTCCTGTACAATATTTGCCATTTTGAAACTGCTGATCTCCTGGAATTTTCTTGCACAACAGTCTCTGGAGTTTGCAGAGATGGTGCGACAAACAAAAAACATCCAGTGAGCAGCAGTTCTGTGGGCAAGAATATTGTTGATGAGAGATGTCAGAGAAGAAGGGCCAGACTGCTCAAAGCTGACAGGAAGGCGACAGTAACGCAAATAGCCACACATTACAACAGTGGTATGCAGAAGAGCATCTCTGAACACACAACACGTCAAACCTCTAAGTGGATAGGCTACAGCAGCAGAAGACCAATAAGTCTAATAAATACCTAATACGTAAAAGTGCTTCCTAGTATAGCTGGTGTAGTAAAATGTGCTGTGTAGTGGTGTTTGGCTGCAGAATTTGAATAAAATTTCTCCTGGAAGGACAATAAAGATTTGATTTGATTTCCGTGATCGGTCATCTTTAGGAAAGCACATTCCGCCTGTGATGCTGCGTGTGATGGTATACGCGCTGGTCACGCGTGTGACGGTACTATTCGCTGGTCACGCGTGTGACGGTACTATTCGCTGGTCACGCGAGTGAATGTACAATTCACGGAGCAGCAGGCACTGATGTTACGCTGGAGCAAAGGAAGGCTGGAAATGATCATCTGGTGAACAAATGGAAACACAGACAAACTCACACAACACACACACACACACACACAGACTCACACACACAGACAGACAAACAGAACACACACACACACACAGACAGACATACACTCTCACACACAAACAGACAGACACACACACCCTGGATATTGTCCATAGCATGCTGGGCTGCAGTAATGGATTCTCCTCAGTGCTGAGGCAGTTGGAGCCGTCCGCACACATTCCCACAACCCTGCGTCTCCACCCAGCTGGTGTCTGTCCTGCTCCAGCTTCTGCTGCCATTTTGTGTTTGCAGCGTCACACCCACAAACTCAAAAGGAGCGTCAAAACCGCACCGAATCGCTGCGTTCCAAGCCCGTTCCGCCCCCCCCCCACCAGCGCTTTGACACACGTGTAGGCATGGCGATTAGCAGCAGCAGGCTAGCACCAGCAAGTTCTGTCCGTCTGCCTGTCATTGTGTGTATGTGTCTGTCTGTCTGTCTGTCTGTCCTGACCCCAGTAGCGAAGAGCTCTGTCCCGCGTGGAGAGGCCTGAGAGGGGGGGCGGGGGGTCTCCTTACCTCCTCTCGTTGTCATCGAGGTGAGCGAAGAGCACGTTCTTGGAGATGGCCTTGGCCAGAGCGGTCATAGTCTTGTAGTCCTTGGGGATCACCTGCAGAGAGAGAGAGCATACGCTGTGATAGGAACTCTCTCTCTCTCTCTCACACACACACACACACACACACACACACACACACAGGCGCAGGCACGCGCGCACACAGGCACAGGCACAGACACGCACGCACACAGACCAATTTCATATAGTGCATACGTGTGTATACAAAAGTGTGCTATTGTGTATAGACCTAAGGATGTCTGTGTTCCTGAGAGACCTTGGTGAAATATGTAATTGTTTTGGATTTCTGTGCTCAATTGATCTTGCCTGGTGCAACTGAGCCAACCAAGAGGACCAGAAGGCAGGGTTTGCGCTTTCTGAGAATGTTTCAAAGGTTCACACTACACACAGCACAAGCTCAGCTCACAGCATAGCACACGACTGACACAAACGTACTGACACAGGATACATAGGCCTA
>NW_026890398.1:0-5000 GCF_963514075.1 Conger conger
TCATTGTAAGCTACAGGTCTTCATATCTCCAAAACAAACAGACAAGAAAATAAACAGAGAATTGCTTCTCATGGGTACGTTTGTTTGCATGTGCATTACATAGAAGTGAAATAAAACAATAATAAAAAAAAAAACTTTCATTATTTTCAACCCGATAGCGGAGAGAGGCCCTGATCCTGGGACACCAACTCAAACTGCTAACCAAGTCTGTAAAAACACTGACCGCAGATCAGTTTTAGAGAACCCTCCCTCTCCCAAACTTCACCTCTGTTCCCTTCCCAGGGGCCCCTGCTGCGAGATTAAAGTGACATAAAGCTCAAGGGCCACAATATGGCATCTGTGGCATTGTGGGATACTTTCAGTGCCGTCTGATGACGTGTTGGCAGGATTCCTACGTAACCAAGTCAGAACTCCATGGCACAACCTCATCTGTCCATCAATTCCCACAATCCCCCCATACCTGGTCCCAGGTTCAAGGAGAGAGAGAGAGCTTGCGGGGGGAAAAGTGAGGTTTTTGTGAAGGCCATAAAGGTGGAGTGACAGCTAGCCGTCATGTTGCGGACACGTTTGAGCTGGAAGATTTGGAGAAGATCGCTGACATCGTTTCAGCTAAACTCCGAGGCATGGGAGCGGGTGGGAACGCGCTCGGAATACCATAGTCTCTCCGGGCCTCGGTCCCAGAGTTGTGGTTTAAGTTTTCCCTCCCAAACCGCTCCCCACGCAATCAACTCCCGATCGGCTCGGCTGACCTCGGATCAGCGCTGCGCCGGCGACCGCACGCATTCTTACAGCCTGAGCGCTGCTCTGGGGTCAGTGTGGTGACGGGGAGGCATGCGGTATGCGGCCTCAGAAACCCCGAACCACACTCACCCCACACACACACACACACACACATACACACACACACACACACACACAGAGAGAGAGGGAGAGCGAGAGGGAGAGAGGGAGAGAGCGAGAGGGAGAGGGAGAGGGAGAGGGAGAGAGAGACAGAGAAAGAGACAGAGAGATAGACAGAGAGACACAGACGAGGCTTCGAGGGGCTCCGGTCTCTGAATGGGGTAAAAATCATTCTAAAACAGTAAAAGCATTGACGCAGGAGGTCAGACACATGAATCACATGAAGCTGCAGCTGACGCCTCCCCGTGTAACAGACAGGTCAGTAACCCCCCGCCGCCCCCCCCGCAGACTCCACACATCAGTAACTGTGGATCGTTAATACTAGGAGCCGTCCCAATCCACTCATTATCAAATTAAATTCCGTTTAGCAAGCGATACCCTGTATGCGTGCCCATGCCATGAGGGTAATATACGATTCGGTGTGACTAAGGAGCAGTGACATTCTGAGACAGACAGACAGACAGACAGACAGACAGACAGACAGACCCTACAGTAAACAGCAGAGAGAATGTGAGACAGACAGACAGACAGACACACCCTACAGTAAACAGCAGAGAGAATGTGACACAGACAGACAGACAGACAGACAGACAGACAGACAGACAGACAGACAGACAGACAGCAGTGAGGGCTCCACAGCGCCCCCCCAGGCTACGCGCGGTACAGCAGGATGCGCTGGGCACAGACCTGGCCCACCAGCCCGGCGTACTGCTGCACCTGCTGCTCGTCACTGGAGCCCCGCCGTTTCCGCGCGTAGGCCGCGTACGGCATGGCGGCCCGGCGGTACAGAACCAGAACCCGACCCAGGTCCTTCACAGCCTGCTCGTCACCTGGAACACAGAGCAGGAGGGTTTAAACTCACTCACTCTCACTCACTCACTCACTCACTCACTCACTCACTCACACACTCACACACTCACTCACACACTCACTCACTCACGCACTCACGCACTCACGCACTCTCTCACTCTCTCACTCTCTCACTCTCTCACTCTCTCACTCACAGACACACACACACACACACACACACAAAAACACACAGCAGGAGACATGGTCAGAGGGTTTACACACACGCACTCGCACACACACCAGGACACGCAAACACACGCACACCAGGAGGCACAGTCGGAGGGTTTACTCACACACACACACACACACACACACACACACACACACACACACACACACACACGTCCTCTCACACGGATATTGTTGGAAAAGCACCGTTGCAGGACCCTATTCCTGGCCACCCTGCAGCGATGGAGCCCTCATTAGGAGCTCCAGGAGAGGGCAGCTCCCATCCCCACAGACCGGGGGAAAACAATAACGCATTGTGCAAACGACCTGGAGATCGTTCCTAAAACGCGTAAACCGTAATAGCGCACACAAATAAAAACCCCCCAAAACAACCCCCCACAAGGGTCCAGGCCCTCGATGATGCCATGATGTGGGGCCTGCAGGGTGTTCTGGGTAATGGCTCACCTCAGGAGTGTCTCGACACCTCCGACAGTCAGAACAACAGAACAACAACAGCAACAACGGCCCTTTACATAAGCCCATAAACAGCCCTCTTACACCCAGAGAAGCAGCACCACACGCCCGCCGGTCTTTTGAGAGAGAGAGAGAGAGAGAGAGAGAGAGAGAGAGAGATGAGAGAGAGAAAGAGAAGGAGAGAGAGAGAGAGAGAGAAAGAGAGAGAGAGAGGGAGAGAGGGAGAGAGAGAGACGTAGAGCGAGAGAGATGGAGAGAGAGAGAAAGAGAGAGAGAGAGAACTCAGTTCCATCTCTCCTTTCAGTTTCTGCTCTGGGGGTGGGGGGGGGGTTCAGACCCAGGGAAACACACACGTGCACACACACACACACACGCGCACACACGCGCACACACGCGCACACACGCGCACACGCACACGCGCAGTTCAGACCCAGGGAAACCCAGCACTCTCCCTGCCTCTCTCTCTCCTCCCTGCTCTGGGTGTGTGCATCTGGTGCCCAGCTGAGAGAGCAGGATAAGGGAGTCACTCTCCCGTCTCAGGCCTGTGAGCAAGCGGGGCTCCCTTTTCACCCCATCCTGCAATAACCACCACGAGGAGCCCCCGCGATCCCCCACAATCCCCTCCTGCGCCCAGACACGCACCCCCGCGATCCCCCACAATCCCCTCCTGCGCCCAGACACGCACCCCCCGCGATCCCCCACAATCCCCTCCTGCGCCCAGACACCCCCCCCGCCCCCGGCCCCGGCCACCCCACTTCCTGTCGCCCCGCTCCTGACTGGCAGATTCGGGTCGGGCTTCCAGCTAAGATGGAAAATCCCACCAATCCATCAGAGGCATTAAACCGAATGATGAAAAATGGAGAGACGGAGAGACGGAGAGGGAGGGAGGGAGGGAGGGAGGACAGGAGGAGAACGTAAAGCGTTAGAGGAGAAGTGAAATGAAAAAGGAACGCGTGCGACGTTCCCCGTATTTTTCCAGGAGTTTGTCTCCACAGAGCTTCCGGAAATCAGAGGCTCTGGAAAAGGTTTTCACGGATTTCCCAGTAATTTCTCTCTCCCAACCCATCTCCTGCCGTGAATATTTAGTAGTCCTGTTTTCATCCAGTTACGTTTCAAGGCTTATTTAAACCTCCGCAGTACTCATATATCCTCTATGAGTCTGGCACAAAAGATTTAAAATGAAACTTTTTTTCCAGGTCATGCTTTTCATTTCCCACCCTACAGAGGCTGCTCGCTGAAATCGGGGGGCGGACAGAATGAGTCTGAACTCTTCGTTTTGGACCGGGCAGGAGCTGAACGCTGAGGACCAGGCCAGCACAGCAGTGAAACGGGGGCCTCAGAGGGAAGACTCTGTCTGCATCCCAAATCACACACTTCACTTCTCATTACCCGGGACGTCAAAACACCATTAAACCACAGCTGTATAAGAGAGGGGGCTGAAGCTACCCACATGCCACACTACATTCGGGTAAATATCAAAGCGTCCAGGGCACGCCTGTAGCGTGGTGGCTAAGGTACATGACTGGGCCCCGCAAGGTCGGTGGTTCTAATCCGGTATAGCCACAATAAGATCCGCACAGCCTTTGGGCCCTTGAGCAAGGCCCTTAACCCTGCATTGCTCCAGAGGAGGATTGTCTCCTGGTTTACCTTTCACTTTGCTTTGCAAAACGTAGTTAAAAAATCAATGGATGTGTTTATGTTTCGAATCTGTTGTCCTTATACAAAGTCACATGGACTGCCGTCGTCAGCACGCGTTTTAAAATGGCGGCGTACGGCGTAGCGTGTCTGATAAAACCAGCGTTCTTTTTGCTGGTGTACTAAAGCCGCCTTTACGTGCGCTGAAGGGCGGTACACACGCGCAGTGCGCAGCGTGTGATTTGGGCTCAGGCAGGGCGCTGGGCGTGCCCACAGGGGCGTCTGCGTGACGGTCCCAGAGGCACGCGGGGGGGGTGTCAGATGGTATCGCTCGGGCCCCGACACAAAGTGAGACGGAGCCGGGCCCCGGGCGACGGGGGGGGGGAACGTTTAAACAACAGTAATAAACAGTGCTTACCAAAGGCTTTTAGCTGCCCAATTAACCTCACCCCGAACGCTGAGCAGAGCCGGCGGGGGAACAGAGGCCTCTCCGCGGACAATCCAAACATCCGCTCCCCGTGTAAACACTCTCTCTTTCGCCATCCCGTCGCGCCGCGCTCCGCTCTCAATCACGCGCGCCCGGAAGTGCAGCGACACCCCGCGCAGGGGTCAGGGGTCACGGGGGCCGCGCTCTCCCGGAGGGGGGGTCACGGGGTCAAGGGGGAGCGCTGGTTTCGACACCCCGCCACGCCACGGGGGGATGGAGAGGGGGAGAGGACCCCACAGCTGTCACAGGGGGGCAGGAGAGAGAGTGCCCCACAGCTGGGACAGGGGGCAGGAGAGAGAGTGCCCCACAGCTGGGGCAGGGGGCAGGAGAGAGAGTGCCCCATGGCTGGGGCAGGGGGCAGGAGAGAGAGTGCCCCATGGCTGTCACAGGGGCAGGAGAGAGAGTGCCCCATGGCTGTCACAGGGGGCAGGAGAGAGAGTGCCCCACAGCTGGGACAGGGGGCAGGAGAGAGAGTGCCTCATGGCTG
>NW_026890399.1:2500-7000 GCF_963514075.1 Conger conger
GGGAACCGGCCTTTTACGCCACGTCGACTCGTCATTTCATCTGCGACCGTCACTGTATTCAGCGCTGGCTCAAAGCAGGTCTCTGGCACTCTTAAAGGCTCTACCAGTCACTGGAAAGCTTCTGTATCGTATACGCACTTATAATTGTGTGTGGGGGAAATCGATATGCTGGTCGCCTCTGGTTCTAAGGGAAATAGTAGACACTGGTGTTTAATGAGCTTTGATTGGTTATTGACCTCCTGTCACTCAGCAGACACCAACGCTATTGGCTTGTAGCGATTTGGAAGCAGTTTCAACCTGAAATATCGCGCTCTGTGAATGCGTTATATGTGAAAGGGAAGCTGTGATCGACAGTGGCTTCCGAAAGTACCCAGAACCCTTCACTCTTTGCACACTTTATTGTGTTGTAGATTTCATTTGAAATGGATAAAATGGCACTTTTTTTTGAAAACATGTTTTTAGAGGTTTTGCAAAAAAAAAAAAAACTGAAACTGCTTTACCTTACATAAGTATTCAGAGCCTTAGTTCAGTACCCTGTAGCAGCAGAAGCCCCCAGTGACAGCGACTAGAGGGTTGAGTCTCTACAAGCTCTGCACTCAGTGAAGTGCAGTGGTGTGAATGAGAGGTGAAGGATTCTGACGAGCGTATGTTCTCCTGTTAAGCAGGCTGGGAGATTACATTACATTACGTTACATTAATGGCATTTGGCAGACGCTCTTATCCAGAGTGACGTACAGTTGATTAGACTAAGCAGGAGACAGTCCTCTCCTGGAGCAATGCGGGTTAAGGGCCTTGCTCAAGGGCCCAACAGCTGTGCGGATCTTATTGTGGCTACACCGGGATCGAACCACCGACCTTGCGTGTCCCAGTCATTTACCTTAACCACTACGCTACAGACGATGCAAGACGCATGGTGAGCGTATGATCTCTCGTTAAGCAGGCTGGGAGATGTAGCTCCTCAGCTGATGGAGGTGGGGTGTGTGCAGGTTGTGTTTGGGGGCTGATGGAGGTGAGGTGTGTGCAGGTTGTGTTGAGGGGCTGATGGAGGTGGGTGTGTACAGGTTGTGTTCGGAGGCTGATGGAGGTGTGTGTGCAGGTTGTGTTGAGGGGCTGATGGAGGTGTGGTGTGTGCAGGTTGTGTTCGGGGGCTGATGGAGGTGTGGTGTGTGCAGGTTGTGTTTGGGGGCTGATGGAGGTGGGGTGTGTGCAGGTTGTGTTTGGGGGCTGATGGAGGTGTGGTGTGTGCAGGTTGTGTTCGGGGGCTGATGGAGGTGGGGTGTGTGCAGGTTGTGTTCGGGGGTTTGGGGGCTGATGGAGGTGTGGTGTGTGCAGGTTGTGTTCGGGGGCTGATGGAGGTGGGGTGTGTGCAGGTTGTGTTTGGGGGCTGATGGAGGTGTGGTGTGTGCAGGTTGTGTTTGGGGGCTGATGGAGGTGGGGTGTGTGCAGGTTGTGTTCGGGGGTTCGGGGGCTGATGGAGGTGGGGTGTGTGCAGGTTGTGTTTGGGGCTGATGGAGGTGTGGTGTGTGCAGGTTGTGTTTGGGGCTGATGGAGGTGGGGTGTGTGCAGGTTGTGTTGAGGGCTGATGGAGGTGAGGTGTGTGCAGGTTGTGTTGAGGGGCTGATGGAGGTGGGGTGTGTGCAGGTTGTGTTCGGGGGCTGATTGAGGTGGGGTGTGTGCAGGTTGTGTTGAGGGGCTGATGGAGGTGGGGTGTGTGCAGGTTGTGTTTGGGGGCTGATGGAGGTGTGGTGTGTGCAGGTTGTGTTTGGGGGCTGATGGAGGTGTGGTGTGTGCAGGTTTTGTTTGGGGGCTGATGGAGGTGGGGTGTGTGCAGGTTGTGTTCGGGGGCTGATGGAGGTGGGGTGTGTGCAGGTTGTGTTCGGGGGCTGATGGAGGTGGGGTGTGTGCAGGTTGTGTTCGGGGGCTGATGGAGGTGTGGTGTGTGCAGGTTGTGTTCGGGGGTTCGGGGGCTGATGGAGGTGGGGTGTGTGCAGGTTGTGTTTGGGGGCTGATGGAGGTGTGGTGTGTGCAGGTTGTGTTTGGGGCTGATGGAGGTGGGGTGTGTGCAGGTTGTGTTGAGGGGCTGATGGAGGTGAGGTGTGCAGGTTGTGTTCGGGGGCTGATGGAGGTGTGGTGTGTGCAGGTTGTGTTGAGGGGCTGATGGAGGTGTGGTGTGTGCAGGTTGTGTTCGGGGGCTGATGGAGGTGGGGTGTGTGCAGGTTGTGTTTGGGGGCTGATGGAGGTGTGGTGTGTGCAGGTTGTGTTCGGGGGTTCGGGGGCTGATGGAGGTGGGATGTGTGCAGGTTGTGTTCGGGGGCTGATGGAGGTGGGGTGTGTGCAGGTTGTGTTTGGGGGCTGATGGAGGTGGGGTGTGTGCAGGTTGTGTTTGGGGGCTGATGGAGGTGGGGTGTGTGCAGGTTGTGTTCGGGGGTTTGGGGGCTGATGGAGGTGTGGTGTGTGCAGGTTGTGTTCAGGGGTTCGGGGGCTGATGGAGGTGAGGTGTGTGCAGGTTGTGTTTGGAGCCTGAAAGCAGGCTGAGATAGTGCCAGGCAGACAGCTTCCTGTGGGCTCCCAGGGGCCCGGGCGTTAGCGCTGCTCTCTCCTCCATGCTGCTATTTTAAACCGCGGGGCGCGTGTGAAACCTGCCCTGCCAGCAGAACCGGAGCGGGCCGGTGCTTTTTCATCAGAACCGAGCCTCCGCTCCGCAGGTGCTGCTTCAGAGACGGGCCCCCCAGGGGAGGAGGGGTGGGGAAGAGAGGGGGAGGGGGGAGGAGAGGGGGAGGGGGGGGGGGTTCCAAAAAAGTGTGGAAAACCAGGACACCGTAGAGACTGTGCGGAAGCAAAACTTCCCACTGCTGACCCTTTCAGTCGCCGGCCCAATATGGAGAGGATCCACTCAAATCCCGAGGGGTTCTGGCTTCGGTCGGGTAAATCGAGAAAGTCGAGGTTTTTTCACGCGGGCTCAGTGCGATAGCATAGCAGTCGTTTCCATCGGGTTGAAAAAGAGACGAGGTTCCGTGTGGCACTCCTGGGACTTTACGCTAGTTACGCTGGAGTGCTGTCTGGCACTCTTGCGACTGAAAGGTTTAATTCTGCAAATGAGCGGGGATGTATCGGTGCAGTTGCAATGTGTAGTCCCAACGTTCTTTAGTGTTGGAGCCATGAATTATATTTTTGTCAAAATCGATGATTGATAGGGAGGCAGACTAACATAGGGGCAGACTAACATAAAAAGGGAAAGGTAGTCGCACACTCAGTTATGCTCCCCAGTCATTTATTTCAAAAGCCCAGTGTTTTCGACACCCGAGTGTTATCTCCAGGGTGTATTCCTCTATCGATTCTGTCGCTACCTTTATCCTTTTTATAGTTGAAGTCGACAGCGATGATGGCAATTCCAGTTTGCAGAATGAGCACTGGGCTACATGTCTTTCGTGATACAGTATCACACGGTTATGTGTAATTAAAGACCTGAACAAGCAACCTCGACCTTCAGCTGCAATGCATGCTGGTATTGATGACTACTCCCGTTCTTTCCATCAGTTGATCTCGCAATCAGCAGGGGCGGGAGGTCGAGCGCGTTATGAAACGCACTTATGAAATATCGTTTAAAACATAAGTGTTTGCGAATAGGTGACTGTACCGAAGAGCTGCCAGCCTCTGGAGGATTGGCAGCGAATTACTGGCGTTTAATTATTGTCAACACTTGAACGCCAGTGTTGTGCATTTCATCACATTAAATCCACATCTTCTGGGTAAATATGCTGCCCTCTGGTTAAAGTGAATTGTGAATAGGAATTTGACATTTTCCGAATGGAAAACCAGTCGGCACATCACACACTTGCATCACACCGACACCCAAGGGCCTTGACTCTCAGATATTATTATTGGATTAATATTTGAGCAGAACCGTCGCAGAGACGGTGAAGCTTGGCCTTTGCGGAAGCTCCTCTACAGACTCAGGACTGTTGCCCCAGTGCATTCTGGATGAATAGGGTGGAATGACGAGGGAACCCCACGGCTGAAGTTTTGATTCTTGCTTTTTGTTGTGCCTTTGGCCTTACCCTGAGTTGCTTCAGTCACTGCCCAGCTGTAAAAATGAATGAATTCTGTGTAAACTGTGTAAATTGTGTGTGTGTGTGTGTGTGTGTGTGTGTGTGTGTGGGTTTGAAGGCGACGCGTGGCCCTGGAGCCAGAAAGCGAGGGAGTGCAGGCGGAGAGAGAGAAAGAGGCAGCACTGTGAGTTCACCTGCGGAGGGGGCACCCCAACCTACACCCCCCCCCCCCCCCCCCATCTCCCCTGAACCCCCAAAACACCAACGAAGATCCCCCCTTCCCCCCACCCCCGCCTCAACAGCTCCCCCGCCGGTCCGTCTGTCTCCCGCGTCTGTCGCTCTGCTCTCGTGCTATCGTGCTATCGTGCTAATGCGGCTGTCTTGGCTGGGACCTCTCGTTGGCGTTCTTGTTTGCGCTCATTCTGACGCATTTCACATGCTTTGCCCAGAA
>NW_026890400.1:0-94000 GCF_963514075.1 Conger conger
AATATAGCTGCAAGCAGCAATGAACGGGCCCAAGCACCATGGGCGCAACCGCCTTGGTGGCACAGTTGTGCCAATGACATTTTTCACAATATGTACACACTTTGGAAATAATCACCTTCCTGGACAACGAATAGTGTGCACAGGAATTCCCCTTTGATCAATGAAGATGTTGCTGCTGCTATTGGAATGCATCAATGATATAAGCCTCACTTCCTGTTGCCAGATGCTGGCGCTATAATATTGAGCCGTGTATGGTTTATGGATTTGATCACACTCCAATAATTAACATATTTGTACATTTTCAGCCAAATTGGAAGATGTCAAGTAAAATTAAAGCCACTTCCTGTTGCCAGATGGTGGCGCTATGCCATTGAGCCTGTCTTGGTATATTGATGAGATTACACTCCAAAAATGAACATGTGTGAAGTTTTTGCCACATCAGACAATGTAGAATGAAACAAAAATTACTTCTTGCTTGCACATTGTGATAACATGCTACAGTCCTGTATGGAGAGCAGAGATTAATTAATTTCCATAGTTTTTACACGGGGAGGCACAATTTACGCTTGAGAAGTCATTCGGCCATAAATATGCACTCAAAATGAAAACCATTGGCGTAAAGAAACTATTCAACTTTATTGTAGCCGCACCGGGGATGGAACCGCGGACCTTGCATGTCTTAATCCACTGTCTGAACCATTAAGCTATACTGCCCTCTTATACACGTACGCCATCTATTGGCCAAAAGTTGTATGTTTCCTTTTATCCTGGTTAAATAATTTCTCTCCGAAGTGTCGGATAATATTGCATTAAACGTCGAGTTAGCCAGCATCATTCTTTTCCATTTCACCGGTAATTATGCTGCCTGAAACGCATTTGTTCAGCCAAATCTAAAAGAGATGCCAACTCTCTGCCCTCAATACAGTATTTTCATATTAATTTACCATTCCTAGCGAAATTGTATGTTCTCTTAATTCGTGTTTAATGACAAGCCTAATAAACTAACATAGCTGGCGATTTAACTGAAAGTTTTCTATTCATGTAAACCAACGTAGCTGACCTGTTTTTTGACTCACACAGACAGTGGACTGGCTGGCTGCTGTTAGCCCGTGCGTGTCATCTCGCAACGACCTGCATGTGATACCTTTGTTGAACAAAACGGTCTCTTGTTAACACAGCGTTCGAGCAGAGCCACCTCAGACTCTAAAGTTTCTTTTTGACTTCATGTGTTAATCTTTTAAAAATATGATACTCTCCTGCCAGTTAAAGCCTGTCTTTAAGTCTTTAAATGTCTTTCATATTTCTTTTAGTTATTCAATTCATGTAATGAAAATAGATGCAAAGAAACGTCGGGCTGGGTGTTGTCAATACATTTTGTCACGTAGGCTGCAGCTGTAAATCATACATCGTTATGCCTACTGGCTCGCTAGAAAAAAACAAAAACCTATCGTTGAAAAATCACTTGAAGGAAGAAAAAAATGAAAGTACCACTTTCTGCCAATTAATTGAATCGCCGTATCAGAAATGGGGGGAAGTTACAGCGACGCAGTTAGTCTGTGAGTAGAACAGATTGTGTAGACAACTTCACTGTTTCCACAAAGGAACCAAAAATGTGCTTTTTAACAGGACTTGGTCAGTGTAATGATATAAATGCTAGCATTCGATTATGGTCAACGGTACCGAAAATGCCCGTTGCACCAGCCATCATAACAAATGTCCCAATACAGGATCGATTTAAACCTCTATATATTTTTATTTCACGTTGACAGTGTAGGCTATTATGTGTATTCCGACGCGAATTACATTTAATTGGGTTACGGCATTCACTTCAATCGAATGAAGTCAAATAGAAACGGCTCGAATTCCTTAATAAGGCTTCTTGGTTTTCAAGCCAACTTTCCGAACAGCTGTTTTGTATTGAGTCCTTAAAATGCTACTATACGGTTTTTTAAAAATCCAAATAACATTGAACGTCAAAGCAATATATGCATTATATGTATTAATCTTTTAAATATATGATACTTTCCTGCCAGTAAAAGCCTGTTTTTTATTTTAGTTATTCAATCGAATTAATTAAGATAGATGAGAAAAAACGTTGCTGTGGGCTGGGTGTTTTCAGTACATTTTGTCATGTAGGCTGCCGCTGTTACTCATACATCGTTATGGTTACTGGCTCGCAAAAAGAAACAAAACTTGTCGTTGAGAAATCACTTTATCCAAGAAAGAGAAACCATACCGAAAATTAGAAAGAATACTAACCTTTGCCACTAGATGGCAGTCGCGTATTAGAAATGGGAGAGTCAGTTGCGACTTGAGTTGAAGTTTTAAGACTGGAGATAATGAGTCTCCAGCGAAAATAGTAAACTATTATTGCTTAATGGATGTGATGACACTCCAACAATGAACATATGTGAAAAGATGTAGCCTCAAAATCAGGCAATGTAGAATTTAATACCTTTTTGAAATTATTTAATATATAATTTTCCTATTTGGGCAGCATTACAAGTTAATTTTAAGGCTGACCATAGCCATACCATTCCAACATATTAAAAATCAGTTCATAGTTGTGTGTCAGGGCTATAATATCATGCTGACCACATTTTGTGTGAATGTGATGAACCCCCTAGGAAGAGTATTTCAAACTTTGGTACGTGAAAAAACACTTAAAAACACACAAAATCCAAAATAGCTCACTTCCTGTTGGGAAAAGTTAAGGGATGCAAATGAGTAATGTGTGTGTCTTGAGGAGACCCTTATGCCTACCAGACGTGGTGCATTTACGTGAAAGTATATGTCCACAATATTAGAAAAAAGCCATAGGGGGCGCTGTGTAGCCACGCCCAGATGAATGTGGATATGGATGTGATTGCACTCCAAAAGTGAATATATTTCTAAAATATCAGCTCGATCAGATAATGTAGAACGGAATTAAGCCCACTTCCTGTTTTTGGGCGTAACGTGTGTATTATACGCCTCGCCATTGCCAAACCGTTTGAGATATCAAAAATCCTTTTGTCATTTAGGGTCAGGACTATTCTAAGATCATGATGACTACATTTGGTGTGAATGTGATGAATACCTTAGCAGGAACGCATACAAACATGATAAAAACCTCACGTCCGTTGCCAGATGGTGGCGCTATAACATTGATTTCTTCTTGGTATTTGGATGTGATTACACTCTAACAGTGAACATATTTGTAAAATATCAGCCAGATCAGACAATGTAGACCATGAATTTATGGCAACTTCCTGTTGGCGCGGCGTGACATGAAAATTGTACGCCTCGCCATGACCATACCGTTTGAGATATCAAAAATATCCTTTGGAATTAGTATCATGACTATCCTGAGACCACTTTGACCACATTTCGTGTGAATGCAATGAACCCCCTAGGAGGAGTACTTAAAAGTGTAGTACGTGTAAAATGCACAAAATTCAAAATGGCTGACTTCCTGTTTACATATTTGATTCGATGCGAATGAGAAATGTGTTTGTCCAGAGGAGCCCCACATGCATACCAAATTAGGTGAAAATAGCTCAAAGTGCCTGTCCACAATAGAAGACAAAGCATTAGGGGGCGCTGTGGAGTCCCTTGGCCACGCCCAGGTCTGAGCATCTGATTCATCCTGACAGCCAACACTTCTCATGTGGGTGCAAAATTCTGTGAGTTTCCATCCATGGCAAGAACCTCAAAAATGCAAAATACATTGAAAAAAAAGAGAATAATAATTATAGGGGGCGCTGTCTAGCCACGCCCCGATTGATATGTATATATCTGATATTGTACTGCTACAGTGAACATATTTGTAAAATATCAGCCAGATCGGACGATGTCGAAAAAAAAGTCATTTTTTTGCACGCAATATGTGTACTGTACGACTCGCCATTTCCATACCGTTTGAGATATCAAAAATCCCTTCACAACATAGCGTAAGGACTATCTTAAGATCATGCTGACCGCATTTGGTGTGAATGTGCTGAATGCCCTAGCAGGAATGCATCCAAATATGTTAAAGACTTCACTTCCTGTTGCCAGATGGTGGCGCTATAACATTGACCTGTTCTTGGGATATGGATGTGATTACACTCCAACAATAAACAAATTTCTAAAATATCAGCCAGATCAGACAATGTAGACCATGAAATTATGGCCACTTCCTGTTGGCGCGGCGTGACATAAAAATTGTACTCCTCCCCATGACCGTCCCGTTTGAGCTATCAAAAATATCCTGGCAATTTAGCATCATGACTATCCTGAGACCATTCTGACCACCGTTGCTGTGAATGCGATGAACCCCCTAGGAGGAGTACTTAAAAGTGTAGTACGTGTAAAACTCAGAAAATCCAAAATGGCTGACTTCCTGTTTGGATATTTGATTAGATCAGAATGAGAAATGTGTTTGGACCGAGGAGCGCTATATGGCCACCAAATTAGGTGCAGGTAGCTCAAAGTGCCTGCCCACAATAAAAGACAATGCGATAGGGGGCGCTGTGGAGTCCCTCGGCCACGCCCAGGTCTGAGCATCTAATCGATCCTGAAGGTTTTCATTTCTGATGTGTGTGCAAAATTCCCAGACTTTTTATGCATGGCAAGCACCTCAAAAAGGCCCATTTGCATATAGAAAAAAGAATAATAATAATAAATATAGCTGCAAGCAGCAATGAACGGGCCCAAGCACCATGGGCGCAACCGCCTTGGTGGCATAGTTGTGCCAATGACATGTTTCACAATATGTACACACTTTGGAAATAATCACCTTCCTGGACAACGTATAGTGTGCACAGGAATTCCCCTTTGATCAATGAAGATGTTTCTGCTGCTATTGGAATGCATCAATGATATAAGCCTCACTTCCTATTGCCAGATGGTGGCGCTATAATATTGAGCCGTGTATGGTTTATGGATTTGATTTCACTCTAATAATTAACATATTTGTACATTTTCAGCCAAATTGGAAGATGTCAAGTAAAATTAAAGCCACTTCCTGTTGCCAGATGCTGGCGCTATGCCATTGAGCCTTTCTTGGTATATGGATGAGATTACACTCCAAAAATGAACATGTGTGAAGTTTCTGCCACATCAGACAATGTAGAATGAAACAAAAATTACTTCTTGCTTGCACAGTGTAATAATATGCTCCAGTCCTGTATGGAGAGCAGAGATTAATTAATTTCAATAGATTTTACAGCGGGAGGCACAATTTACGCTTGAGAAGTCATTCGGTTATAAATATGCACTCAAAATAAAACCATTGGCGTAAAGAAACTATTCAACTTTATTGTAGCCGCACCGTGGATGGAACCGCGGACCTTGCATGTCTTAATCCACTGTCTGAACCATTAAGCTATACTGCCCTCTTATACACGTACGCCATCTATTGGCCAAAAGTTGTATGTTTCCTTTCATCCTGGTTAAATAATTTATCTCCGAAGTGTCGGATAATATTGCATTAAACGTCGAGTTAGCCAGCATCATTCTTTTCCATTTCACCGGTAATTATGCTGCCTGAAACGCATTTGTTCAGCCAAATCTAAAGGAGATGCCAAGTCTCTGCCCTGAATCCGGTATTTTCATATTAAGTCAAAAATTCCTCGCGAAATTGTATGTTCTCTTAATTCGTGTTTAATGACAAGCAAAATAAACTAACATAGCTGGCGATTTAACTGAAAGTTTTCTATTCTTGTAAACCAACGTAGCTGACCTGTTTTTTGACTCACACAGACAGTGGACAGGCTGGCTGCTGTTAGCCCATGCCTGTCATCTCGCAAGGACCTGCATGCGATACCTTTGTTGAACATAACGGTCTCATGTTAACACAGAGTAAGACCAGAGCCACCTCAAACGCTCACGTTTCTTTTTGACTTCATGTGTTACTCTTTTAAATATATGATACTCTCCTGCCAGTTAACGACTGTCATTAAATGTCTTTAATATTTATTTCAGATATTCAATTCATATAATGAAAATAGATGCAAAGAAACGTCGGGCTGGGTGTTGTCAATACATTTTGTCACGTAGGCTGCAGCTGTAAATCATACATCGTTATGCCTACTGCTGCTAGAAAAAAACAAAAACCTATCGTTGAAAAATCACTTGAAGGAAGAAAAAAATAAAAGTACCACTTTCTGCAAATAAATGGAATCCCCGTATCAGAAATGGGGGGAAGTTACAGCCACGCAGTTAGTCTGTGAGTAGAATAGATTGTGTAGACAACTTCACTGTTTCCACAAAGGAACCAAAAATGTGCTTTTTAACAGGACTTGGTCAGTGTAATGATATAAATGCTAGCATTCGATTATGGTCAACGGTACCGAAAATGCCTGTTGCACCAGCCATCATAACAAATGTCCCAATACAGGATCGATTTAAACCTCTATATATTTTTATTTCACGTTCACAGTGTAGGCTATTATGTGTATTCCGACGCGAATTACATTTAATTGGGTTACGGCATTCACTTCAATCGAATGAAGTCAAATAGAAACGGCTCGAATTCCTTAATAACGCTTCTTGGTTTTCAAGCCAACTTTCCGAACAGCTGTTTTGTATTGAGTCCTTAAAATGCTACAACACGGTTTTTTTTAAACCAAATAACATTGAACGTCATTGCAAGATATGCATTATATGTGTTAATCTTTTAAATATATGATACTTTCCTGCCAGTAAAAGCCTGTCTTTTATTTTAGTTATTCAATCCATATAATTAAGGTAGATGAGAAAAAACGTTGCTGTGGGCTGGGTGTTGTCAGTACATTTTGTCACGTAGGCTGCCGCTGTTACTCATACATCGTTATGGTTACTGGCTCGCAAAAATAAACAAAACTTTTCATTGAGAAATCACTTCATCCAAGAAAAAGAGAAACAATACCAACTTTTGCCAGTAGATGGCAGTCGCGTATTAGAAATGGGAGAGTCATTTGAAACTTGCCTTGAAGTTTTAAGACTGGATATAATGAGTCTCCAGCGAAAATAGTGAACTATTATTGCTTAATGGATGTGATGACACTCCAACAATGAACATATGTGAAAAGTTGTAGCCTCAAAATCAGGCAATGTAGAACTTAATACCTTTTTGAAATTATTTAATACATAATTGTATTAAAACATGAACTGTTTGGGCAGCATTACAAGTTAATTTTAAGGCTGACCAGAGCCATACCATTCCCAGATATTAAAAATCAGTTCAAAGTTGTGTCAGGGCTATAATATCATGCTGACCACATTTTGTGTGAATGTGATGAACCCCCTAGGAAGAGTATTTCAAAGTTTGGTATGTGAAAAAACACTTAAAAACACACAAAATCCAAAATAGCTCACTTCCTGTTGGGAAAAGTTAAGGGATGCAAAAGAGAAATGTGTGTGTCTTGAGGAGACCCATATGCCTACCAGATGTAGTGCATTTACGTGAAAGTATATGTCCACAATATTAGAAAAGAGCCATAGGGGGCGCTGTGTAGCCACGCCCAGATGAATGTGGATATGGATGTGATTGCACTCCAAAAGTGAATATATTTGTAAAATATCAGCCCGATCAGATGATGTAGAACGGAATTAAGCCCACTTCCTGTTTTTGGGCGTAACGTGTGTATTATACGCCTCACCATTGCCAAACCGTTTGAGATATCAAAAATCCTTTCGTCATTTAGGGTCAGGACTATTCTAAGATCATGATGACTACATTTGGTGTGAATGTGATGAATACCCTAGCAGGAACGCATACAAACATGATAAAAACCTCACTTCCGTTGCCAGATGGTGGCGCTATAACATTGATTTCTTCTTGGTATTTGGATGTGATTACACTCTAACAGTGAACATATTTGTAAAATATCAGCCAGATCAGACAATGTAGACCATGAATTTATGGCTACTTCCTGTTGGCACGGCGTGACATGAAAATTGTACGCCTCGCCATGACCATACCGTTTGAGATATCAAAAATATCCTTTGGAATTAGTATCATGACTATCCTGAGACCACTTTGACCACATTTCGTGTGAATGCAATGAACCCCCTAGGAGGAGTACTTAAAAGTGTAGTACGTGTAAAATGCACAAAATTCAAAATGGCTGACTTCCTGTTCACATATTTGATTCGATGCGAAAGAGAAATGTGTTTGTCCAGAGGAGCCCCACATGCATACCAAATTAGGTGAAGGTAGCTCAAAGTGCCTGTCCACAATAGAAGACAAACCATTAGGGGGCGCTGTGGAGTCCCTCGGCCACGCCCAGGTCTGAGCATCTGATACATCCTGACAGCCAACACTTCTCATGTGTGTGCAAAATTCCGTCAGTTTCCATCCATGGCAAGCACCTCAAAAATGCAAAATACATTGAAAAAAAAGAGAATAATAATTATAGGGGGCGCTGTCTAGCCACGCTCCGATTGATATGTATATATTTCATATTGTACTCCAACAGTGAACATATTTGTAAAATATCAGCCAGATCGGACGATGTCGAAAAAAAAGTCATTTTTTTGCACTAAATATGTGTACTGTACGACTCGCCATTTCCATACTATTTGAGATATAAAAAATCCCTTCACAGCTTATAGTCATGACTATCGTAAGATCATGCTGACCACATTTTGTGTGAATGTGATGAATGCCCTAGCAGGAAGGCATACAAATATGAAAAAGACCTCACTTCCTGTTGCCAGATGGTGGCGCTATAACATTGACCCGTTCTTGGGATATGGATGTGATTATACTCCAACACTAAACATATTTCTAAAATATCAGCCAGATCAGACGATGTAGACCATGAAATTATGGCCACTTCCTGTTGGCGCGGCGTGACATAAAAATTGCACGCCTCGCCATGACCATCCCGTTTGAGCTATCAAAAATATCCTGGCAATTTAGCATCATGAATATCCTGAGACCATTCTGACCACAGTGGGTGTGAATGCGATGAACCCCCTAGGAGGAGTACGTAAAAGTGTAGTACGTGTAAAACACACAAAATCCAAAATAGCTCACTTCCTGTTCGCATATTTGCATCAATGCGAATGAGAAATGTGTTTCAACTGAGGAGCCACACATGCTTACCAAATTAGGTTCATGTAGCTCAAAGTGCCTGCCCACAATAGACAACAATGCGGGGGGGGGGGGGGTCAGCGCAATAGGGGGCGCTGTGGAGTCCCTCGGCCACACCCAGGTCTGAGCATCTGATACATCCTGACGGCCACCACTTCTGATGTGTCTGCAAAATTTCAAGACTTTTTAGCCATGGCAAGGCCCTCAAAAATGCCCATTTGACGGAAGAGAAAGAATAATAATAATAATAATAATAATAATAATAATAATAATAATAATCTTTACAATAACAATAGGGTCCTTCGCACCCTACGGTGCTTGGGCCCTAAATATAGCTGCAAGCAGCAATGAACGGGCCCAAGCCCCATGGGGGCAACCGCCTTGGTGGCATAGTTCTGCCAATGACATGTTTCACAACATGTACACACTTTGGAAATAATCACCTTCCTGGACAACGTATAGTGTGCACAGGAATTTCCCTTTGATCAATGAAGATGTTGGCGCTGCTATTGGAATGCATCAATGATATAAGCCTCACTTCCTGTTGCCAGATGGTGGCGCTATATTATTGATCCGTGTATGTTTTTTGAATTTGATTACACTCCAGAAATAAACATATTTGTACATTTTCAGCCACATCGGAAGATGTTCAGCGAAATTAAGGTCAATTCCTGTTTCCAGATGATGCTGCTATAACATTGAGTCGTTTTTGGAATATGGATTTGATTACACTCCAACACTGAGCATCTGTGTAAAGTTGCAGTCACATCAGACATTGGAGAATTTAAGTATGACCACTTCCTGTTTGTCTGGCATGATGTGTTTTTTATGTGCCTGACCATAGCTATATCATCCCAGTAAATCAAAAATCTGTTTTGTCAGGACCATCCTAGCATCATGCTGACCACATTTACCGTGAATGTCATGAACCCATTGAAAAATAATGCTTAAGAATGCAATATAAGGCTCACTTCCTGTTGCCAGCGGGTGGCGCTTTGCCATTTAGCCTTTATTGGAAAATGGATGAGATTACACTCGAAAAATGAACGTGTGAAGTTTCAGCCACATCAGACAATGTAGAATGAAATAAAAATAACGTCTTGCTTGCACATTGTGATAACATGCTACAGTCCTGTATGGAGAGCAGAGATTAATTAATTTCCATAGTTTTTACACGGGGAGGCACAATTTATGCTTGAAAAGTCATTAGGCCATAAACATGCACTCAAAATGAAAACAATTGGCTTCAAGAAACTATTCAAATTCATTGTGGCTGCAGCGGGGATAGAACGGCTGAATTTGCGTGCCTTAATCCACCGCCCTAACCATTACGCTATACTGCCCGCTTATACACGGGTGCCATCTATTGGCCAAATGTCTCCTTTTATCTTGGTTTAATAATTTCTCTACGAAGTGTCGGATAATATTGCACGAAACGTCTAGTTAACCTGCATCATTCTTTTCCATTTCACTGGTAATTATGCTGCCTGAAACGCATTTGTTCAGCCAAATCTAAAAGAGATGCCAACTCTCTGCCCTCAATACAGTATTTTCATATTAATTTACCATTCCTAGCGAAATTGTATGTTCTCTTAATTCGTGTTTAATTACAAGCCTAATAAACTAACATAGCTGGCGATTTAACTGAAAGTTTTCTATTCATGTAAACCAACGTAGCTGACCTGTTTTTTGACTCACACAGACAGTGGACTGGCTGGCTGCTGTTAGCCCGTGCGTGTCATCTCGCAACGACCTGCATGTGATACCTTTGTTGAACAAAACGGTCTCATGTTAACACAGCGTTCGAGCAGAGCCACCTCAGACGCTAAAGTTTCTTTTTGACTTCATGTGTTAATCTTTTAAAAATATGATACTCTCCTGCCAGTTAAAGCCTGTCTTTAAGTCTTTAAATGTCTTTCATATTTCTTTTAGTTATTCAATTCATGTAATGAAAATAGATGCAAAGAAACGTCGGGCTGGGTGTTGTCAATACATTTTGTCACGTAGGCTGCAGCTGTAAATCATACATCGTTATGCCTACTGGCTCGCTAGAAAAAAACAAAAACCTATCGTTGAAAAATCACTTGAAGGAAGAAAAAAATGAAAGTACCACTTTCTGCCAATAAATTGAATCGCCGTATCAGAAATGGGGGGAAGTTACAGCGACGCAGTTAGTCTGTGAGTAGAACAGATTGTGTAGACAACTTCACTGTTTCCACAAAGGAACCAAAAATGTGCTTTTTAACAGGACTTGGTCAGTGTAATGATATAAATGCTAGCATTCGATTATGGTCAACGGTACCGAAAATGCCCGTTGCACCAGCCATCATAACAAATGTCCCAATACAGGATCGATTTAAACCTCTATATATTTTTTTTTTCACGTTGACAGTGTAGGCTATTATGTGTATTCCGACGCGAATTACATTTAATTGGGTTACGGCATTCACTTCAATCGAATGAAGTCAAATAGAAACGGCTCGAATTCCTTAATAAGGCTTCTTGGTTTTCAAGCCAACTTTCCGAACAGCTGTTTTGTATTGAGTCCTTAAAATGCTACAATACGGTTTTTTTAAAATCCAAATAACATTGAACGTCAAAGCAATATATGCATTATATGTGTTAATCTTTTAAATATATGATACTTTCCTGCCAGTAAAAGCCTGTTTTTTATTTTAGTTATTCAATCGAGTTAATTAAGATAGATGAGAAAAAACGTTGCTGTGGGCTGGGTGTTTTCAGTACATTTTGTCACGTAGGCTGCCGCTGTTACTCATACATCGTTATGGTTACTGGCTCGCAAAAAGAAACAAAACTTGTCGTTGAGAAATCACTTTATCCAAGAAAAAGAGAAACAATACCGAAAATTAGAAAGAATACTAACCTTTGCCACTAGATGGCAGTCGCGTATTAGAAATGGGAGAGTCAGTTGCGACTTGAGTTGAAGTTTTAAGACTGGAGATAATGAGTCTCCAGCGAAAATAGTAAACTATTATTGCTTAATGGATGTGATGACACTCCAACAATGAACATATGTGAAAAGATGTAGCCTCAAAATCAGGCAATGTAGAATTTAATACCTTTTTGAAATTATTTAATATATAATTTTCCTATTTGGGCAGCATTACAAGTTAATTTTAAGGCTGACCATAGCCATACCATTCCAAGATATTAAAAATCAGTTCATAGTTGTGTGTCAGGGCTATAATATCATGCTGACCACATTTTGTGTGAATGTGATGAACCCCCTAGGAAGAGTATTTCAAAGTTTGGTACGTGAAAAAACACTTAAAAACACACAAAATCCAAAATAGCTCACTTCCTGTTGGGAAAAGTTAAGGGATGCAAATGAGAAATGTGTGTGTCTTGAGGAGACCCTTATGCCTACCAGACGTGGTGCATTTACGTGAAAGTATATGTCCACAATATTAGAAAAAAGCCATAGGGGGCGCTGTGTAGCCACGCCCAGATGAATGTGGATATGGATGTGATTGCACTCCAAAAGTGAATATATTTGTAAAATATCAGCCCGATCAGATGATGTAGAACGGAATTAAGCCCACTTCCTGTTTTTGGGCGTAACGTGTGTACTATACGCCTCGCCATTGCCAAACCGTTTGAGATATCAAAAACCCTTTCGTCATTTAGGGTCAGGACTATTCTAAGATCATGATGACTACATTTGGTGTGAATGTGATGAATACCTTAGCAGGAACGCATACAAACATGATAAAAACCTCACGTCCGTTGCCAGATGGTGGCGCTATAACATTGATTTCTTCTTGGTATTTGGATGTGATTACACTCTGAGATTGAACATATTTGTAAAATATCAGCCAGATCAGACAATGTAGACCATGAATTTATGGCAACTTCCTGTTGGCGCGGCGTGACATGAAAATTGTACGCCTCGCCATGACCATACCGTTTGAGATATCAAAAATATCCTTTGGAATTAGTATCATGACTATCCTGAGACCAATTTGACCACATTTCGTGTGAATGCAATGAACCCCCTAGGAGGAGTACTTAAAAGTGTAGTACGTGTAAAATGCACAAAATTCAAAATGGCTGACTTCCTGTTTACATATTTGATTTGATGCGAATGAGAAATGTGTTTGGCCAGAGGAGTCCCACATGCATACCAAATTAGGTGAAGGTAGCTCAAAGTGCCTGTCCACAATAGAAGACAAAGCATTAGGGGGCGCTGTGGAGTCCCTTGGCCACGCCCAGGTCTGAGCATCTGATACATCCTGACAGCCAACACTTCTCATGTGTGTGCAAAATTCTGTGAGTTTCCATCCATGGCAAGCACCTCAAAAATGCTAAATACATTGAAAAAAAAGAGAATAATAATTATAGGGGGCGCTGTCTAGCCACGCCCCGATTGATATGTATATATCTGATATTGTACTGCTACAGTGAACATATTTGTAAAATATCAGCCAGATCGGACGATGTCGAAAAAAAAGTCATTTTTTTGCACGCAATATGTGTACTGTACGACTCGCCATTTCCATACCGTTTGAGATATCAAAAATCCCTTCACAACTTAGCGTAAGGACTATCTTAAGATCATGCTGACCGCATTTGGTGTGAATGTGCTCAATGCCCTAGCAGGAATGCATACAAATATGTTAAAGACCTCACTTCCTATTGCCAGATGGTGGCGCTATAACACTGACCTGTTCTTGGGATATGGATGTGATTACACTCCAACAATAAACAAATTTCTAAAATATCAGCCAGATCAGACAATGTTGACCATGAAATTATGGCCACTTCCTGTTGGCGTGGCGTGACATAAAAATTGTAATCCTCCCCGTGACTGTCCCGTTTGAGCTATCAAAAATATCCTGGCAATTTAGCATCATGACTATCCTGAGACCATTCTGACCACAGTTGGTGTGAATGCGATGAACCCCCTAGGAGGAGTACTTAAAAGTGTAGTACGTGTAAAACTCAGAAAATCCAAAATGGCTGACTTCCTGTTTGGATATTTGATTAGATCCGAATGAGAAATGTGTTTGGAACGAGGAGCGCTATTTGGCCACCAAATTAGGTGCAGGTAGCTCAAAGTGCCTAACCACAATAGAAGACAATGCGATAGGGGGCGCTGTGGAGTCCCTCGACCACGCCCAGGTCTGAGCATCTGAGAGCTCCTGACAGCAACCACTTCTGAAGTGTGTGAAAAATGTCAAGACTTTTTACGCATGGCAAGGCCCTCAAAAAAGCCCATTTGCCTGAAGAAAAAGAATAATAATAATAAATATAGCTGCAAGCAGCAATGAACGGGCCCAAGCACCATGGGCGCAACCGCCTTGGTGGCATAGTTGTGCCAATGACATGTTTAACAATATGTACACACTTTGGAAATAATCACCTTCCTTGGCAATGTATAGTATGCACAGGAATTCCCCTTTGATCAATGAAGATGGTGGTGTTGCTATTGGAATGCATCAATGATATGAGACTCACTTCCTGTTGTCAGATGGTGGCGCTATGATATTGAGCCGTGTATGGTTTTTGAATTTGATTACACTCCAATAATAAACCTATTTCTAAATTTTCAGCCACATCGGAAGATGTTGAGTGAAATTAAGGTCAATTCAATGTTCTAGTTTCCAGATGGTGGCGCTATAACATTGAGTCGTTTTTGGAATATGGATTTAATTACACTCCAACAATATACATATTTCTAAATTTTCGGCCACATCGGAAGATGTCAAGTAAAATTAAAGCCACTTCCTGTTGCCAGATGGTGGCGCTAAAACATTGAGTCATTTTTGGGATATGGATGTGATTACACTCCCACAACGAACATATCTGTGTAATATCAACCAGATCAGACCATCTAGAATGAAATTACGACCACTTCCTGTTGCCGCGGCGAGACCTCAAATTGTACGCCTCGCCATAGCCGTACCGTTTCACACATCAGAAATATCCTTTCAATTTAGCATCAGGATTATCCTGAGACCATTCGCACCACATTTGGTGTGAATGTGATGAACTCCCTAGGAGGAGTATTTCAGAGTTTGGTACGTGTAAAAACACTTAAAAACACACAAAATCCAGAATAGCTCACTTCCTGTTTGGAAAAGTTAAGGGATGCAAATGAGAAATGTGTGTGTCTTGAGGAGACCCATATGCATACCATATTCGGTGAATTTACGTGAAAGTATATGTCCACAATATTAGAAAAGAACCATAGGGGGCGCTGCGTAGCCACGCCCAGATGAATGTGGATATGGATGTGATTGCACTCCAACAGTGAATATATCTGTAAAATTTCAGCCCAATCAGACGATGTAGAACGGAATTAAGCCCAATTCCTGTTTTCGCTCGTAACGTGTGTATTGTACGCCTCGCCATTGCCAAACCATTTGAGATATTAAAAATCCGTTTGGATTTTAGGGTCAGGACTATCCTAAGATCATGCTGACTTCATTTGGTGTGAATGTGATGAATACCCTAGCAGGAACACATACAAATATGATAAAAACCTCACTTCCTGTTGCCAGATGGTGGCGCTATAACATTGACTTCTTCTTGGGACATGGATGTGAGTATACTCACACAATGAACATATTTGTGAAATATCAGCCAGATCAGACGATGTAAACCACAAAATTATGGCCACTTCCTTTTGGCGCGGCGTGACATAAAAATTGTACGCCTCGCCATGACCATACCGTTTGAGATATCAAAAATATCCTGGCAATTTAGAATCATGACTATCTTGAGACCATTCTTACCACATTTGGTGTGAATGCGATGAACCGCCTAGGAGGAGTACTTAAAAGTGTAGTACATGTGAAAACGCACAAAATTCAAAATGGCTGACTTCCTGTTCGCATATTTGCATCAATGTGAATGAGAAATGTGTTTCAATTGAGGAGCCACACATGCCTACCAAATTATGTTCATGTAGCTCAAAGTGCCTGCCCACAATAGACAACAATGCGGGGGGGGGGGGGGGGGACAGCGCAATAGGGGGCGCTGTGGAGTCCCTCGGCCACACCCAGGTCTGAGCATCTGATAGATCCTGACGGCCACCACTTCTGATGTGTCTGCAAAATTCCAAGACTTTTTAGCCAGGGCAAGGCCCTCAAAAATGCCCATTTGACGGAAGAGAAAGAATAATAATAATAATAATAATAATAATAATAATAATAATAATCTTTACAATAACAATAGGGTCCTTCGCACCCTACGGTGCTTGGGCCCTAAATATAGCTGCAAGCAGCAATGAACGGGCCCAAGCACCATGGGCGCAACCGCCTTGGTGGCCTAGTTGTGCCAATGACATGTTTCACAATATGTACACACTTTGGAAATAATCACCTTCCTGGACAACGTATAGTTTGCACAGGAATTCCCCTTTGATCAATGAAGATGTTGGCGCTGCTATTGGAATGCATCAATGATATAAGCCTCACTTCCTGTTGCCAGATGGTGGCGCTATATTATTGAGCCGTGTATGGTTTTTGAATTTGATTACATTCCTGAAATAAACATATTTGTACATTTTCAGCCACATCGGAAGATGTTGAGCGAAATTAAGGTCAATTTCTGTTTCCAGATGATGCTGCTATAACATTGAGTCGTTTTTGGAATATGGATTTCATTAGACTCCAACACTGAGCATCTTTGTAAAGTTGCAGTCCCATCAGACATTGGAGAATTAAAGTATGACCACTTCCTGTTTGTCTGGCATGATGGGTTTTTTATGTGCCTGACCATTGCTATATCATCCCAGTAAATCAAAAATCTGTTTTGTCAGGACCATCCTAGCATCAAGCTGACCACATTTACCGTGAATGTCATGAACCCATTGAAAAATAATGCTTAAGAATGCAATATAAGGCTCACTTCCTGTTGCCAGCGGGTGGCGCTTTGCCATTTAGCCTTTATTGGAAAATGGATGAGATTACACTCCAAAAATGAACGTGTGAAGTTTCAGCCACATCAGACAATGTAGAATGAAATAAAAATAACTTCTTGCTTGCACATTGTGATAACATGCTACAGTCCTGTATGGAGAGCAGAGATTAATTAATTTCCATAGTTTTTACACGGGGAGGCACAATTTATGCTTGAAATGTCATTAGGCTATAAATATGCACTCAAAATGAAAACAATTGGCTTCAAGAAACTATTCCAATTCATTGTGGCTGCAGCGGGGATCGAACGGCTGAATTTGCGTGCCTTAATCCACCGCCCTAACCATTACGCTATACTGCCCGCTTATACACGAATGCCATCTATTGGCCAAATGTTTCCTTTTATCTTCGTTAAATAATTTCTCTACGAAGTGTTGGATAATATTGCATGAAACGTCTAGTTAGCCAGCATCATTCTTTTCCATTTCACCGGTAATTATGCTGCCTGAAACGCATTTGTTCAGCCAAATCTAAAAGAGATGCCAACACTCTGCCCTCAATACAGTATTTTCATATTAATTTACCTTTCCTAGCGAAATTGTATGTTCTCTTAATTCGTGTTTAATGACAAGCCTAATACACTAACATAGCTGGCGATTTAACTGAAAGTTTTCTATTCATGTAAACCAACTTAGCTGACCTGTTTTTTGACTCACACAGACAGTGGACTGGCTGGCTGCTGTTAGCCCGTGCGTGTCATCTCGCAACGACCTGCATGCGATACCTTTGTTGAACAAAACGGTCTCATGTTAACACAGCGTTCGAGCAGAACCACCTCAGACGCTAAAGTTTCTTTTTGACTTCATGTGTTAATCTTTTAAAAATATAATACTCTCCTGCCAGTTAAAGCCTGTCTTTAAGTCTTTAAATGTCTATAATATTTATTTTACTTATTCAATTCATATAATGAAAATAGATGCAAAGAAACGTCGGGCTGGGTGTTGTCAATACATTTTGTCACGTAGGCTGCAGCTGTAAATCATACATCGTTATGCCTACTGGCTCGCTAGAAAAAAAACAAAAACCTATCGTTGAAAAATCAGTTGAAGGAAGAAAAATATAAAAGTTCCACTTTCTGCCAATAAATGGAATCCCCGTATCAGAAATGGGGGGAAGTTACAGCGACGCAGTTAGTCTGTGAGTAGAATAGATTGTGTAGACAACTTCACTGTTTCCACAAAGGAACCAAAAATGTGCTTTTTAACAGGTCAGTGTAATGATATAAATGCTAGCATTCGATTATGGTCAACGGTACCGAAAATGCCCGTTGCACCAGCCATCATAACAAATCTCCCAATATAGGATCGATTTAAACCTCTATATATTTTTATTTCACGTTGACAGTGTAGGCTATTATGTGTATTCCGACGCGAATTACATTTAATTGGGTTACGGCATTCACTTCAATCGAATGAAGTCAAATAGAAACGGCTCGAAATCCTTAATAAGGCTTCTTGGTTTTCAAGCTAACTTTCCGAACAGCTGTTTTGTATTGAGTCCTTAAAATGCTACAACACGGTTTTTTTAAAATCAAATAACATTGAACGTCATTGCAAGATATGCATTATATGTGTTAATCTTTGAAATATATGATACTTTCCTGCCAGTAAAAGCCTGTCTTTTATTTTAGTTATTCAATCCATATAATTAAGGTGGATGAGAAAAAACGTTGCTGTGGGCTGGGTGTTGTCAGTACATTTTGTAACGTAGGCTGCCGCTGTTACTCATACATCGTTATGGTTACTGGCTCGCAAAAAGAAACAAAACTTGTCATTGAGTAATATCTTGAGAAACAATACCAAGTTTTGCCAGTAGATGGCAGTCGCGTATTAGAAATGGGAGAGTCATTTGCGACTTGCGTTGAAGTTTTAAGACTGGAGATAATGAGTCTCCAGCGAAAATAGTAAACTATTATTGCTTAATGGATGTGATGACACTCCAACAATGAACATATGTGAAAAGATGTAGCCTCAAAATCAGGCAATGTAGAATTTAATACCTTTTTGAAATTATTTAATATATAATTTTCCTATTTGGGCAGCATTACAAGTTAATTTTAAGGCTGACCATAGCCATACCATTCCAAGATATTAAAAATCAGTTCATAGTTGTGTGTCAGGGCTATAATATCATGCTGACCACATTTTGTGTGAATGTGATGAACCCCCTAGGAAGAGTATTTCAAAGTTTGGTACGTGAAAAAAAACACTTAAAAACACACAAAATCCAAAATAGCTCACTTCCTGTTGGGAAAAGTTAAGGGATGCAAATGAGAAATGTGTGTGTCTTGATGAGACCCTTATGCCTACCAGACGTGGTGCATTTACGTGAAAGTATATGTCCACAATATTAGAAAAAAGCCATAGGGGGCGCTGTGTAGCCACGCCCAGATGAATGTGGATATGGATGTGATTGCACTCCAAAAGTGAATATATTTGTAAAATATCAGCCCGATCAGATGATGTAGAACGGAATTAAGCCCACTTCCTGTTTTTGGGCGTAACGTGTGTATTATACGCCTCGCAATTGCCAAACCGTTTGAGATATCAAAAATCCTTTCGTCATTTAGGGTCAGGACTATTCTAAGATCATGATGACTACATTTGGTGTGAATGTGATGAATACCTTAGCAGGAACGCATACAAACATGATAAAAACCTCACGTCCGTTGCCAGATGGTGGCGCTATAACATTGATTTATTTTTGGTATATGGATGTGATTACACTCTAACAGTGAACATATTTGTAAAATATCAGCCAGATCAGACAATGTAGACCATGAATTTATGGCAACTTCCTGTTGGCGCGGCGTGACATGAAAATTGTACGCCTCGCCATGACCATACCGTTTGAGATATCAAAAATATCCTTTGGAATTAGTATCATGACTATCCTGAGACCACTTTGACCACATTTTGTGTGAATGCAATGAACCCCCTAGGAGGAGTACTTAAAAGTGTAGTACGTGTAAAATGCACAAAATTCAAAATGGCTGACTTCCTGTTCACATATTTGATTCGATGCGAATGAGAAATGTGTTTGTCCAGAGGAGCCGCACATGCATACCAAATTAGGTGAAGGTACCTTAAAGTGCCTGTCCACAATAAAAGACAAAGCATTAGGGGGCGCTGTGGAGTCCCTTGGCCACGCCCAGGTCTGAGCATCTGATACCTCCTGATAGCCAACACTTCTCATGTGTGTGCAAAATTCTGTGAGTTTCCATCCATGGCAAGCACCTCAAAAATGCAAAATACATTGAAAAAAAAGAGAATAATAATTATAGGGGGCGCTGTCTAGCCACGCCCCGATTGATATGTATATATCTGATATTGTACTGCTACAGTGAACATATTTGTAAAATATCAGCCAGATCGGACGATGTCGAAAAAAAAGTCATTTTTTTGCACGCAATATGTGTACTGTACGACTCGCCATTTCCATACCGTTTGAGATATCAAAAATCCCTTTACAACTTAGCGTAAGGACTATCTTACGATCATGCTGACCGCATTTGGTGTGAATGTGCTGAATGCCCTAGCAGGAATGCATACAAATATGTTAAAGACCTCACTTCCTAGTGCCAGATGGTGGCGCTATAACATTGACCTGTTCTTGGGATATGGATGTGATTACACTCCAACAATAAACGTATTTCTAAAATATCAGCCAGATCAGACAATGTAGACCATGAAATTATGGCCACTTCCTGTTGGCGCGGCGTGACATAAAAATTGTACTCCTCCCCATGACCGTCCCGTTTGAGCTATCAAAAATATCCTGGCAATTTAGCATCATGACTATCCTGAGACCATTCTGACCACAGTTGGTGTGAATGCGATGAACCCCCTAGGAGGAGTACTTAAAAGTGTAGTACGTGTAAAACTCAGAAAATCCAAAATGGCTGACTTCCTGTTTGGATATTTGATTAGATCCAAATGAGAAATGTGTTTGGACCGAGGAGCGCTATTTGGCCACCAAATTAAGTGCAGGTAGCTCAAAGTGCCTGCCCACAATAGAAGACAATGCGATAGGGGGCGCTGTGGAGTCCCTCGGCCACGCCCAGGTCTGAGCATCTGAGAGCTCCTGACAGCAACCACTTCTGATGTGTGTGCAAAATGTCAAGACTTTTTACGCATGGCAAAGCCCTCAAAAAAGCCCATTTGCCTGAAGAAAAAGAATAATAATAATAAATATAGCTGCAAGCAGCAATGAACGGGCCCAAGCACCATGGGCGCAACCGCCTTGGTGGCATAGTTGTGCCAATGACATGTTTAACAATATGTACACACTTTGGAAATAATCACCTCCCTTGGCAACGTATAGTGTGCACAGGAATTCCCCTTTGATCAATGAAGATGTTGATGTTGCTATTGGAATGCATCAATGATATAAGACCCACTTCCTGTTGCCAGATGGTGGCACTATAATATTGAGCCGTGTATGGTTTTTGAATTTGATTACACTCCAATAATAAACCTATTTCAAAATTTTCGGCAACATCGGAAGATGTCGAGTAAAATTAAGGCCACTTCCTGTTGCCAGATGGTGGCGCTATAACATTGAGTCATTTTTTGGGATATGGATGTGATTACACTCCCACAACGAACATATCTGTAATATCAACAAGATCAGACCATCTAGAATGAAATTAAGGCCACTTCCTGTTGCCAGATGGTGGCGCTATGCCATTGAGCCTTTATTGGTATATGGATGAGATTACACTCCAAAAATGAACATGTGTGAAGTTTCAGCCTCATCAGACAATGTAGAATGAAATAAAAACAACTTCTTGCTTGCACATTGTGATAACATGCTACAGTCCTGTCTGGAGAGCAGAGATGAATTAATTTCCATAGATTTTACAGCGGGAGGCA
Organism: Conger conger; assembly: GCF_963514075.1. NCBI lineage: Eukaryota > Metazoa > Chordata > Actinopteri > Anguilliformes > Congridae > Conger > Conger conger. Next base: position 21,864 of record NW_026890400.1, read on the forward strand.
CAATTTATGCTTGAATAGTCATTCGGTTATAAATATGCACTCAAAATAAAACCATTGGCTTAAAGAAACTATTCAACTTTATTGTGCTTTATTGTGTTTAATCCACTGCCTGAACCATTAAACTATACTGCCCTCTTATACACGTACGCCATTTATTGGCCAAAAGTTGTATGTTTCCTTTTATCTTGGTTAAATAATTTCTCTATGATTTCTTCTCTGATAATATTGCATTAAACGACTCGTTAGCCAGCATATTTCTTTTCCATTTCACCGGTAATTATGCTGCCTGAAACGCATTTGTTCAGCCAAATCTAAAGGAGATGCCATGTCTCTGCCCTCAATCCGGTATTTTCATATTAAGTCAAATATTCCTAGCGAAATTGTATGTTCTCTTAATTCGTGTTTAATGACAAGGAAAATAAACTAACATAGCTGGCGATTTAACTGAACGTTTTCTATTCTTGTAAACCAACGTAGCTGACCTGTTCTTTGACTCACACAGACAGTGGACAGGCTGGCTGCTGTTAGCCCATGCCTGTCATCTCGCAAGGACCTGCATGCGATACCTTTGTTGAACATAACGGTCTCATGTTAACACAGAGTTCGACCAGAGCCACCTCAAACGTTAACGTTTCTTTTTGACTTTTGACTCTTTTAAATATATGCTACTCTCCTGCCAGTTAAAGACAGTCATTAAATGTCTTTAATATTTATTTCAGATATTCAATTCATATAATGAAAATAGAGGCAAAGAAACGTCGGGCTGGGTGTTGTCAATACATTTTGTCACGTAGGCTGCAGCTGTAAATCATACATCGTTATGCCTACTGCTGCTAGAAAAAAACAAAAACCTATCGTTGAAAAATCACTTGAAGGAAGAAAAAAAAAAAGTACCACTTTCAGCAAATAAATGGAATCCCCGTATCAGAAATGGGGGGAAGTTACAGCGACGCAGTTAGTCTGTGAGTAGAATAGATTATGTAGACAACTTCACTGTTTCCACAAAGGAACCAAAAATGTGCTTTTTAACAGGACTTGGTCAGTGTAATGATATAAATGCTAGCATTCGATTATGGTCAACGGTACCGAAAATGCCCGTTGCACCAGCCATCATAACAAATGTCCCAATATAGGATCGATTTAAACCTCTATATATTTTTATTTCACGTTCACAGTGTAGGCGATTGTGTGTATTCCGACGCGAATTACATTTAATTGGGTTACGGCATTCACTTCAATCGAATGAAGTCAAATAGAAACGGCTCGAATTCTTTAATAACGCTTCTTGGTTTTCAAGCCAACTTTCCGAACAGCTGTTTTGTATTGAGTCCTTAAAATGCTACAACACGGTTTTTTATGAACGAAATAACATTGAACGTCATTGCAAGATATATACAATACCAACTTTTGCCAGTAGATGGCAGTCGCGTATTAGAAATGGGAGAGTCATTTGCGACTTGCGTTGAAGTTTTAAGACTGGATATAATGAGTCTCCAGCGAAAATAGTGAACTATTATTGCTTAATGGATGTGATGACACTCCAACAATGAACATATGTGAAAAGTTGTAGCCTCAAAATCAGGCAATGTAGAATTTAATACCTTTTTGAAATTATTTAATACATAATTGTATTAAAACATGAACTGTTTGGGCAGCATTACAAGTTAATTTTAAGGCTGACCATAGCCATACCATTCCAAGATATTAAAAATCAATTCATAGTTGTGTGTCAGGGCTATAATATCATGCTGACCACATTTTGTGTGAATGTGATGAACCCCCTAGGAAGAGTATTTCAAACTTTGGTACTTGAAAAAACACTTAAAAACACACAAAATCAGAAATAGCTCACTTCCTGTTGGGAAAAGTTAAGGGATGCAAATGAGAAATGTGTGTGTCTTGAGGAGACCCTTATGTCTACCAGACGTGGTGCATTTACGTGAAAGTATATGTCCACAATATTAGAAAAAAGCCATAGGGGGCGCTGTGTAGCCACGCCCAGATGAATGTGGATATGGATGTGATTGCACTCCAAACGTGAATATATATTTGTAAAATATCAGCCCGATCAGATGATGTAGAACGGATTTAAGCCCACTTCCTGTTTTTGGGCGTAACGTGTGTATTATACGCCTCGCCATTGCCAAACCGTTTGAGATATCAAAAATCCTTTCGTCATTTAGGGTCAGGACTATTCTAAGATCATGATGACTACATTTGGTGTGAATGTGATGAATACCCTAGCAGGAACGCATACAAACATGATAAAAACTTCACTTCCGTTGCCAGATGGTGGCGCTATAACATTGATTTCTTCTTGGTATTTGGATGTGATTACACTCTAACAGTGAACATATTTGTAAAATATCAGCCAGATCAGACAATGTAGAGCATGAATTTATGGCTACTTTCTGTTGGCGCGGCGTGACATGAAAATTGTACGCCTCGCCATGACCATACCCTTTGAGATATCAAAAATATCCTTTGGAATTAGTATCAGGACTATCCTGAGACCACTTTGACCACATTTCCTGTGAATGCAATGAACCCCCTAGGAGGAGTACTTAAAAGTGTAGTACGTGTAAAATGCACAAAATTCAAAATGGCTGACTTCCTGTTCACATATTTGATTCGATGCGAAAGAGAAATGTGTTTGTCCAGAGGAGCCCCACATGCATACCAAATTAGGTGAAGGTAGCTCAAAGTGCCTGTCCACAATAGAAGACAAAGCATTAGGGGGCGCTGTGGAGTCCCTCGGCCACGCCCAGGTCTGAGCATCTGATACGTCCTGACAGCCAACACTTCTCATGTGTGTGCAAAATTCCGTGAGTTTCCATCCATGGCAAGCACCTCAAAAATGCTAAATACATTGAAAAAAAAGAGAATAATAATTATAGGGGGCGCTGTCTAGCCACGCCCCGATTGATATGTATATATTTCATATTGTACTCCAACAGTGAACATATTTGTAAAATTTCAGCCAGATCGGACGATGTCGAAAAAAAAGTCATTTTTTTGCACGAAATATGTGTACTGTACGACTCGCCATTTCCATACCGTTTGAGATATCAAAAATCCCTTCACAGCTTATGGTCATGACTATCCTAAGATCATGCTGACCACATTCCGTGTGAATGTGATGAATGCCCTAGCAGGAAGGCATACAAATATGATAAAGACCTCACTTCCTGTTGCCAGATGGTGGCGCTATAACATTGACCCGTTCTTGGGATATGGATGTGATTATAGTTCAACACTAAACATATTTCTAAAATATCAGCCAGATCAGACGATGTAGACCATGAAATTATGACCACTTCCTGTTGGCGCGGCGTGACATAAAAATTGCACGCCTCGCCATTACCATCCTGTTTGAGCTATCGAAAATATCCTGGCAATTTAGCATCATGACTATCCTGAGACCATTCTGACCACAGTTGGTGTGAATGCGATGAACCCCCTAGGAGGAGTACGTAAAAGTGTAGTACGTGTAAAACACACAAAATCCAAAATAGCTCACTTCCTGTTCGCATATTTGCATCAATGCGAATGAGAAATGTGTTTGAATTGAGGAGCCACACATGGTTACCAAATTAGTTTCATGTAGTTCAAAGTGCCTGCCCACAATAGACAACAATGCAATGGGGGGGGGGGGTCAGCGCAATAGGGGGCGCTGTGGAGTCCCTCGGCCACACCCAGGTCTGAGCATCTGATAGATCCTGACGGCCACCACTTCTGATGTGTCTGCAAAATTTCAAGACTTTTTAGCCATGGCAAGGCCCTCAAAAATGCCCATTTGACGGAAGAGAAAGAATAATAATAATAATAATAATAATAATAATAATAATAATCCTTCCAATAACAATAGGGTCCTTCGCACCCTACGGTGCTTGGGCCCTAATAATAATAATAATAATAATAATAATAATAATAATAATAATAATCCTTCCAATAACAATAGGGTCCTTCGCACCCTACGGTGCTTGGGCCCTAAATATAGCTGCAAGCAGCAATGAACGGGCCCAAGCACCATGGGCGCAACCGCCTTGGTGGCACAGTTGTGCCAATGACATGTTTCACAATATGTTCACACTTTGGAAATAATCACCTTCCTGGACAACGAATAGTGTGCACAGGAATTCCCCTTTGATCAATGAAGATGTTGCTGCTGCTATTGGAATGCATTAATGATATAAGCCTCACTTCCAGTTGCCAGATGGTGGCGCTATAATATTGAGCTGTGTATGGTTTATGGATTTGATTACACTCCAATAATTAACATATTTGTACATTTTCAGCCAAATTGGAAGATGTCAAGTAAAATTAAAGCCACTTCCGGTTGCCAGATGGTGGCGCTATGCCATTGAGCCTTTCTTGGTATATGGATGAGATTACACTCCAAAAATGAACATGTGTGAAGTTTCTGCCACATCAGACAATGTAGAATGAAACAAAAATTACTTCTTGCTTGCACATTGTAATAATATGCTCCAGTCCTGTATGGAGAGCACAGATGAATTAATTTCCATAGATTTTACAGCGGGAGGCAAAATTTACGCTTGAGAAGTCATTCGGTTATAAATATGCACTCAAAATAAAACCATTGGCGTAAAGAAACTATTCAACTTTATTGTAGCCGCACCGGGGATGGAACCGCGGACCTTGCATGTCTTAATCCACTGTCTGAACCATTAAGCTATACTGCCCTCTTATACACGTACGCCATCTATTGGCCAAAAGTTGTATGTTTCCTTTTATCTTGGTTAAATAATTTCTCTCCGAAGTGTCGGATAATATTGCATTAAACGTCGAGTTAGCCAGCATCATTCTTTTCCATTTCACCGGTAATTATGCTGCCTGAAACGCATTTGTTCAGCCAAATCTAAAGGAGGTGCCAAGTCTCTGCCCTCAATCCGGTATTTTCATATTAAGTCAAAAATTCCTAGCGAAATTGTATGTTCTCTTAATTCGTGTTTAATGACAAGCAAAATAAACTAACATATCTGGCGATTTAACTGAAAGTTTTCTATTCATGTAAATAAACGTAGCTGACCTGTTTTTTGACTCACACAGACAGTGGACAGGCTGGCTGCTGTTAGCCAATGCGCGTCATCTCGCAACGACCTGCATGCCATACCTTTGTTGAACATAACGGTCTCATGTTAACACAGAGTTCGACCAGAGCCATCTCAAACGTTAACGTTTCTTTTTGACTTTTGACTCTTTTAAATATATGGTACTCTCCTGCCAGTTAAAGACAGTCATTAAATGTCTTTAATATTTATTTCAGATATTCTATTCATATAATGAAAATAGATGCAAAGAAACGTCGGGCTGGGTGTTGTCAATACATTTTGTCACGTAGGCTGCAGCTGTAAATCATACATCGTTATGCCTACTGGCTCGCTAGAAAAAAAACAAAAACCTATCGTTGAAAAATCAGTTGAAGGAAGAAATATATAAAAGTTCCACTTTCTGCCAATAAATGGAATCCCCGCGAAATAATACAACTTAGCCATCCTAGGATCGAAATTCCGGAAAGACCGTCAAACACTATGAGTTATTTCAATAATAGCACGTTATCTGACAGTGTCCATATATATATATATATATATATATATATATATATATATATATATATATGTGTGTGTGTGTGTGTGTGTGTGTGTGTGTGTGTGTGTGTGTGTGTGTCTGTGTGTGTATGCCTATTCGCACAATCTTGATTGAAATTATTTGTATTATATATTAGTATATATGTATGTATATCATAATTATAATGTGACCATGTAACTTCATAAAATGAAGTTTAAATGCGATCACCTTTATCTACTTTGTAATCGAAATGAACGTAATTTAACCTGTGTCCGGAGAGAATCTTTTCATGTAATTAGGGGACGGCTTAGGAGTTATAACAGTGAAGTCTAGTTCCAATTCAGTTCTTTGATGTATTGTGTTGAAGTGTAATAGCATACAGAGACAGTTTGTCGTGATGCACTGTGAAGTAAGCTTTGAAGTAAAAGGGCGATTGTTTTTGGTTTATTGTCGATAACGTCCTAAAAACTGTTCACACATGTGAATGATGTTTTGAAGAGTGTCTAGTATCTCTCTTGTTTTTTTTCTCTTTTTTTCTTACAAAGATTTTATTTTTATTTTCATTATAAATAAAATAAAGAAGAAATACCTTTTCTCTCAGGTCAGGGTATAAAATACTACAGATTTGTAGGCCTATTGTCTCCAGCTATGCCGATGTATCCACGGTTAAATGGAATGTTCATTCATCTTTTAAAATGACTCCGTGTTTGTAGATCACCTGTATCTACTTTGTAATCGAAATGAACGTTATCATAATCTTGCCTTTAGTAGCCTACCAAAGTCAAATAAAATGTCATCATTATAATGTGACCATGTAACTTCATAAAATGACGTTTCAATGCGATTTTAAAAATGCAAATACTTTACCTAACACAGCCAGTTACAACACAACTCACATATGTTTCCACTATAAATGCAAGCGAAATGTATATAAAAAGTGTATAAAACAGTCACGTTGTCTGTTTTATAAACTTATATATATATATTAAAATATTCAAAAATTATATATTTTCTGAAACATCATCGTTTATATATATATATATATATATATATATATATATATATATATATATATATATATATATATATATATATATAAATCGACTTCTGTAAAGGGACTTCTGTAAATATTTAAATCGATCCTATAGTGTGACTTTTGTGATTTATGGACGGTCCGACGGAGATTTTTGCTGCCGTTGACCATAATCAAATGCTTTCATTTATATCGTTCAAATGACACGTTAAGTCAAAAAAGTGCCGTTAAAAAGCTAATTGTATGGGTTTGTGCTATTCGTTTATGCTAACTAAATCATACTAACCACATGCAGGGACCAGTAAAAGCGAAGAACACACTAGCAGTTTAGCCATTGTAAGTTTTATCTCCACTACTGTGAAGTAAAAAAGTGGATAAATTATGTTTTCTGTGAGGAATGTATTGGCGAGCTCACGTGCAGACACATCCGTCTACATTCTAAAGCTCCACTTTGCCCTCCCTAATAATAATGTCATAGGCTAATTATAATGTGACAACATATCTTCATAAAAGAAAGTTTCAATGCTATTTTTTTTTTGGAAATAAGCATGACTTGCTATTATCTGACGTTCAGGTAATTCAGCTAAAATTTCCCTCGGGATGAATAAAGTATCTATCTATCTATCTATCTATCTAATTAATGGAAATCACAGTTAGGTTGAGCGGACACTGTCCCTGGTTAGAGCCTGTAATTAGCTTTAGGAGTGATAAAACAGATGGCTCTGTTTTCGTGTCTGGATGTTTCATGTATTGTGTTCAGAGGTGTGATGGCCTCGCCTGCATAGATCTGAGGCGACAGAGTCTAGCTTGAATCTTTGTCATGGAGCTTTAGGTGTTATCTGAAGACTAGGTGTTATGGATCCGTGAGCTTGTTTGATTGTTTTGAAGTGAACTATGTATGCTAATAATATGCAAACAGAGTTGACTTGGCAATTGTGAAGTCTGTTTTCCACGTGCTTGTTTGATCTATTGTGTTGAAGTGTAATAGCATACGGAGATAGTTTGTCGGGACGTACTTTGAAGAAAGCTCTGTGTGCTAATGACACTTGGCCAAATCAGCCCTCCTAGTCGCGCCAATATCCACAATAACTTATTTTGTGTTACAAGCAATATAAATTATAAATATTACATGGTAACATGAATTGGCATTGACTAATGTATTTCTTAACATTATTTAATTATATACAAATGTATTAATTTAGCATTAAATTAAGTTTTAATTTGCACATTATATATTAGTAGTCTATAACGTCATGAAAACTGTTCACACATGTGAGTGATGTTTTGAAGAGCGTCTACTCTTGTTTTTTTTTTTTCTTAAAAAGGTTTTGTTTTTATTTTTGCTATAAATAAAATAAAGAAAAAATACCTTTTCTATCAGGCCAGGGTTTTTCTCTCAGGTCAGGTAAAGTGATACAATGAATAGGTCTATTGTCTCCAGCCCTGTAGATATACCCACGGCTAAATGGAATGTTAATTCATCTTTTAAAATGAGTCCATGTTTGTAGATCACCTGAATCTACTTTATAATATGATATAAAAATGAATGTAATGTGCGTTTAAAGTGTCATTTCATTTGGCAAGTACCACAAACTAAATAAATACATCTTAGGCAACATCCTAGGATCGAAATTCCGGAAAGACCGTCAAATCCCGGTGAAGCAAATGATGACTCTTATATTCAACCCTTTCACTACTAGGTTTAGGCTATATAAAAAACCAAAAATAATAAAAACTAAAGTTCAAAAGGTTTAAAAACGTTTCATACACAATAATAAGTATACCTGAGCTCTTTTTTTGAGTGCAGTTAATTATTTAATTATTTACAAATGTATTAATTAAGCATTACATTAAGTTTCAGTAGCCTATAACGTCATGGAAACTGTTCACACGTGTGAGTAATGTTTTGAAGAGCGTCTACTCTTGTTTTTTTTTTCTTAAAAAGGTTTTATTTTAATTTTAATTTTAATTTTATTTTCTCTCAGGTCAGGGTTTCAGGTAAAGTAATACAACGAATAGGTCTACTGTATCCAGCCATGCCGATATACCCACGGCTAAATGGAATGTTAATTCATCTTTTAAAATGTGTTTGATCGAAATCGAAATGAACGTAACTTAACGTTATCATCATTTGGCCTGTAGTAGCCTATGAAAGTAAAAGAAAATGTCAAAATTATAATGTGACCATGTAAACTCATAAAATGACGTTTCAATGCGATTTTTTGAATGTAAATACTTTAGCTAACATGGCCAGTTACAACACGACTCACATATGTTTCCACTATAAATGCAAGCAAAATATATACAAAATGTTCATAAAACAGTCACGTTGTTGACAATATAGTATGAGTGTGGCGCTGTTATAGTGACAGATAATGTGTCAGTGGGCTTTCCATAAAAAATATTTAAATCTTTATTTACAGAATGAATGCACACATAAATAATGATGAAAATATTGACTGAATCGGTGTAGGCTGAAGCTTTAGCTTAATACATTCACACATTGAACCCTTTCACTACTAGGTTTAGGCTATACAAAAAAACTAAACATAATAGAAACAAAAACGGTTCAAAACGTTACATAATAATACGCATACCTGAGCTCTTTATGATTTTGAGTGGGCGTGAGTTCATTTGTAAAGGGCGGGGAATTTTGAATGCGGATCGACAGCCATTGGCGGGAAGGGACCTTAAATTCCTTTCGAAATGCATGGATCGGCCTTGACAGCCAAGCAGAGGTAAGTGATGAGAATTGTTGCTGTTGTTGGTGAGGTTTTTTTCACGATATATTTTTGTTACGGCTGGTGTGTGTAAAGATTTTTCAATTAAAGCTAAATAAGAATTGGAAAGGGAGGGCACAATTCTGCCTTCTATTTGTATAACGAATCAACATAATTCTAAGTGTATATCATAAGACCAGTACCCTATGTTTTTGACGAGATGTTATTTTTAAATAATAGTGACCTACATAGGACATAAAAATTATGGTGATGTACAAACAGTGTGTGTTGAAACAATGGCTGTACCATGTACCATTAGGTTTTGGGTTCGCAGATATAGGCTATGTTTTTTTGTGGAGACAATTCTGTCGTTGAGCGTTTGGTGTAATGTGTGTGTAACTGAAGGCTTTCGGAACATTAAGTATTGGAGAACAGGGAGCTGAAATCGAGGCAGTTTAGATTAATTTTAGGAAATGCTAGATGGCGTGCAGCCTATAAATGTAGTTTGATGGTGTAGCGTATTTTGCTACTATTATTGATAACACTCTATACCTAGCAATATCGAAAAAAGTTATCCCCCGCTGGTTATTTTTGAATTACTTTTATTGACATTTTTATCGGACGTGAAATGAGTCGTCGCCCTGCTCGGGCATTAGCCGCTAAAATAGCGTTGATACTGTGGGGATAGTCAGTGCTAGGCTAAGAGATGCATTTCATGAAATGCTAGATGGCATGCAGCCTATAAATGTAATTGATGGTGTATTGTATTTTAGTTAAGTTGAAACCATGATTCTGGTTGGGATTTGGCTTGAATTTCCAGACTACGTTTTCCTCGGCTTTCCCTAGATGGTCGCATTCCGGCTTATTTTGGTAATTCATTTCACTTTCTGGTACTTCCGACTATCTACAGTTTTTGATGAAGCGAGGGGAAATCAATATTCCCTTTATCTGGATAAATTATTCTTGGCGTATTCGTCTTTTTCCCGTAGTGTGCGGTTTCCCAGTTTGGCAGCCGTTTTTTTTTTTTGGTGTTATAGGATAGCGAGGTGTTTCGTTTGGTCACTTTCTAAACGCATATGGTTTTCGTGATCGTCATTGTGTATCATCTGTGTCTAGCACTAAGTCACAATTCGCCACTGTCGGAGGTAACATCCGTGCCCTGCTTACGCCCTATGGGTTGGGGATCTATGTCTATGAGTTTCCCATGGCGGATTACGTAGTTGGGCTACTTTTGCATAAGCCTTTTAGGCCAAGTTACTCATGCTTTTCGTTCCCTTCTTAGTGCATGTTCGTTTATATGTATTTCACTATATATACGCGAGCGTGGAGTTGCCGTTCCTGCACGGTGTGAGGCTCAGATGGCCCGGAGTTCTATATAGGGGATTTTCGAGGCTGCTCGTGTGTCTGTTTGAATAAATGTGTATGTGTTAGTGCGTTAAGTTCACAAAGTAGTTGACATATTTGTAAGTCTCCTTAGTCAGACGAGCCTAGGTTAGCGCATGGTGAATATCTGAGGCTGCCGATTTTCCTTTAAACTCAGGTCGTGTACATGGTTGTGGCGGATCGCCCTCTCCAGTTAAGATTCTTAATAAAATAATTAAAGGTCCTAAATGTAAATGCCAACCAAATGTACTATAAATCTTATATATTACATTTCAGACAGCCGTTTTTATGTAAAAAGTAATCAATTTTTTTGTAACGTCATCACCTGTACCAGCTGTAGTCCACTTGACAAAATGTATTTAGGGTAGGTCTACAACACCCAGCCCAATGTTTATTCTCATCTACTTTAAGTATATGGATTTAATAAGTAAAAGAGATATTAAAAGAGACGTTAAAAGACATTGATCATAATCACTATTGGGCAAACTTGTCTTTAACCTTACTTCTTGAGATCATATTGATGTGCCTTTCCACAAAATGACGACATGCCTATGCTCATGCTTTTATTGGCAGGAAAGTAGGCCTATCATATAATTATGCTATTTAAAAAAAAAACAACACATACCTAATGCATATCTTGTATTGATGTAAACTTTTATTCTGTTAATAAAATATATTGTAGAATTTTAAGGCCTAGATACAAGACAGGTGTTTGGAAAGTTAGGTTGGAAACCTGGTATGTGCAAGGATATTTTAATGAAAGCCATTACCACTGTGTAATGTGTTCATGTGTAGCCTACTGGTGTTGTTCCACAAGGTTACTTAAGTACATAGGAACGGGCACAATTGTACGCAAGATATTTGTGTAATGAATCAATGTAATCAAATGAAAAACGTTTTTGTAATTTACGTTTGTGGGATTTCTTTTTTGACTAGATGCCGAAGCTGAAGAGATTTCGAATGCGGCGTACGCCAACAAAGAAAAGACAAGGTGATGTGTTTGATTCAACTGTTTGTGTGTGTGGCGATGGATGTACAGAGGCTGTGATGTGTGACACTGAGGTCAGAATTGAGGCCAATGATAGAAATTTGAGCCTAGCATGTAGTGTTGTAGCTGCTGTTAGACATCAGATTGCTAGCGTTTGCACTTGGCAAACATCAGTGTTCAAGGACGTGCGTCTGGAAGGAAACCAGTTGCTCTGTAATGTAGTGAATTCTGGAGAAAAGAGTGGTGATGAGGTCAGTTTGTGTAAGGTGAATGGACAGCACACTGTTTTTAACAGGCAATGTAAAGTTGCTGTGGAAGAACCAGTTTATGGGGATTGTAGTTTGTTGCTTGATAGCAATGATTTGTTTGAGGCATTGCAGGAAGTGTTGCTGAGCTATAATTTGTGTTTGCTAGACCTTGGAGGAGCTGTATGTCTCATCATTAAGCACAAAGATTATTTTGTGGTTGTTGATCCCAATACTCGCAATTCACTTGGATTGGCATCAAATTTGGGTACATCGGTTGTTGTGTTTAACAGTGGTTTTTATGATTTGATGTTGCACCTGACAAATTTAATCAGGTCTTTGAAAGTGCAAGTGTATGGAGTTAGTGGAGTCAGAGTTGAAGTAGCAGAAGCAGGTGTTGTTTCTAAGGGTTCTGAAGTGAATAGAAATGGTGGAGCTGGAAATAGCAGTGGAGAAAGTGATTCTGGCAATGTTGGTTATATTAGAGGATCATTTCACCAAGGTGCTATGAGGTTTAAAAATAATGGAAGGCAGTGTGTTGCAATTAGCTTGACTGCTATGGCAATACATACTGTTGAGAGTGTGTTTTCATGGGATTTTAAACGTCTAGATGAGGTTGTCATTTTGGGTGACCAGCTCTTTACATTTTTGTTTGACAATGGCTTAATTAGTGATCCTAGTGCTTTGAAGTTTTTGTGCATTCCAGATTTGCCATGTCAAATTGCTATTGCCGGGCATAGCTTTCAATTTGAATATGGAGATTTTGTTTCTGGAGATGTTGATGTGGTTGATGGTGAGTTGATAGAGTCAAATGTATGCACTCGTTTAGTTGATGGTTTGCAAACAATGTTTGCAAAATATGATATGTGTTTTTTGACAGTGAGCAGTAGTACTTGTGCCATCATTTATGGGAACAATCAATATGCAGTTGTTGATTCTCATGCACGCAGTGCTTCAGGTGTGGTAGATAGTCAAGGTTCGAGCATAGTTCTGTTTTATAAATCCCTCCAAGATGTGCATAGGCACATTCAGGATTTGGCTACATCTCTTGGGGGAAGGCAGAAGTTGTTTGAGATTACAGGTGTACGTGCAACATTGGCAGGAAGTTCAGGTGAAAGTAGACAGGGTCAAAAGCGGAAATGGCAGTGCACAGATGGTGGTGTTGTGCAGTTGAAAGGGGAGAAATGTGTTGATGCTTCACAGCAGTGTGCTGCATTGTCAGTGGTGGAGAAGGTGTTGCATACACCTAACTGTGATGAAGTTGTGTCAGATGTTATTGTTGGCAGTGATATCAGGAAAACCATGTTCCCTTTTAACCCTTTATCAATGTCTAATGCGCAGAAGATAAGTAAGGATTTGAATATGGAGTTTCACATGGAGGATGTGGTTGTGCCAACAGATGTTGGGCCTTTAGGTTCTCCTTGTGAGACTAGTAGTATTGTTGGTGATGGCAACTGTTTTTTCAGAGCAGTAGCACAAGTTGTGTGTGGTACACAAAAAACGCACAGAATAATAAGGCTTGCAGTAGTGAAGCACATAGAATTGCACAGTGTGGAATATGTGCAATGTCTAAGGAGAGAATATATGTCAGTGGTAGATTATGTGTTGAAGTCGAGAATGAAGTATGTTGGCACATGGGCAACAGAGGTGGAAATTCAGGCCACAGCAAATCTTCTTGGCATAGATATTTACACGTACGGTGATAGATGGTTAAAATATAGCTGCATAAGTACTGCGGTGTCAAAGCAAGCAATATATTTAAAACATTGTAATGGTAATCATTATGAAGTTGTGACTTGCGTGCGATATCCTGACATGCAGAATTGTTATGACTTGTGTAAAGTACAAAGGTCGTTGGATAAAGAGTGTACGGGTGTGCGTACAAGACAAACCAGCTGTTGTGGTGTTTATGGAAAGGCCAGCCCAGGAAAGCAAATTCCTAATGAAAAGCAGGCAAATGTGAAAAATGTGTGTAATTTTCCAGAATGCTATTCAAAGAGAGCTGTTAGGAAGTGGAATTTTCATATGAAATTGTATTATACAAATAACAAAGGATACCAGGTTAAGCACAAGGAGGCAGGTTTGAAGACATATTATAGAAATCATCAGAAATTGCAGTTGAGTGCCAAACTTGGAAGTATGTTGAAATATCACAAAAGTGCAGCATATAAACATAGCAAAAAAGAGGCCAGTAAAATAAAGTATCATAAAAATGCACAGCATAGGCAAGCAGTGCAAGAGGCCAGTAAAGTGAAGTATAGAAGCAATATACAGCATAGGCAAGCAGTGCAAGGGGCCAGTAAAGTGAAGTATGGAAGCAATATACAGCATAGGCAAGCAGTGCAGGAGGCCAGTAAGGTGAAGTATGGAAGCAATATACAGCATAGGCAAGCAGTGCAGGAGGCCAGTAAGGTGAAATATGGAAGCAATATACAGCATAGGCAAGCAGTGCAGGAGGCCAGTAAGGTGAAATATGGAAGCAATATACAGCATAGGCAAGCAGTGCAGGAGGCCAGTAAGGTGAAATATGGAAGCAATATACAGCATAGGCAAGCAGTGCAGGAGGCCAGTAAGGTGAAGTATGGAAGCAATATACAGCATAGGCAAGCAGTGCAGGAGGCCAGTAAGGTGAAATATGGAAGCAATATACAGCATAGGCAAGCAGTGCAGGAGGCCAGTAAGGCTAAGTATCGCAGAAATGTACAGCATAGGCTAGCAGTGCAGGAGGCCAGTAAGGTGAAGTATAGGATAAATGTACAGCATAAGCAAGCAGTGCAGGAGGCGAGTAAGGCTAAGTATGCAAGGAATGCCAAGCATAGGCAGTCAGTGAAAGAGGCCAGTAAATTGAGATATCGTGGCAGTGTATTGCACAGGGAAAATGTTAAAAACTATAATGCATCCAAAAGGCAGCAAGTTAGACAGCAACAGGGAGTTTTTGACTTTGTTATGAATGAGTTTTTGGACAAAGTGAAGTTTGGTCCAGATTTTGTTTGTAGTGTATGTCACAGATTACTTTTCAGGCATCAGGTAGTTAAGTGTAAGAGGGAGACGTATGGGAAGCAAGTTCATAAGGCACTGTTAGCTGATAAGTGCATTACAGACGAGTTTTTGCACAAGTGTGATGTTTATTGTGTAGCACCATGTCAGTGGTTGGATACGCCTAAAGGGCAGTTGTGGATCTGTCACACTTGTCATAGCAAACTTGGTCGAGGTGAAATGCCAGCTGAAAGCGCAGTTAACAATTTAGCGGTTTGTCATATTCCTGTTGAGCTCAGTTGTTTAAATAGTTTAGAGCAACATTTAATAGCATTGCACATTCCATTCATGAAGTTGTTGGCATTACCAAAAGGTGGCCAAAATGGAGTGCATGGACCAGTGACTTGTGTACCAGCTAACATTGTCCACACAACAAATGTCCTACCCCGATCAGACATGGAGGGCTCTTTGTTGCGTGTAAAATTGAAGCGCAAGTTAACTTACAAAGGCCATTATAACTACCAATTTGTAGATGCCAAACGTATTAGACAGGCTTTACTGTCTTTAAAAACTACAAATAAATATTACAGAAACGTACAATTTAATAGAGATTGGCTGAACGACTTTTGTATGGACAATGTTGAAGAGGGTACTCTCAGGGATCCCATTGTAGACGGGAAGGAAGAGATTCCTGGGAATTTAGTTGAAGATGAGCTTTTGCATGATAGACAGCAACATTGCATGTATATGGATACATGTTTGCAGCCTGTGGATATTGGGCAAGAAGTACTTGATCAGTATTTTGACAGTATTTTAAATGTTGCCCCAGCAGAAGGGAATAATCCAGTGAAGGTGCTTTTGGATAAGACCAATGAAGCCAAGTGTTTCCCTGTGTTGTTTCCACAAGGTGGTCCTACCTTTCATGATCCGCGGCAAATTCGATTGACCTTGTCACGTTATTTCAACGTTAGAATTTTGCACGCGGATGGTAGGTTTGCTCAAAATGTTGACTATATCTTTTATGCACAGTATTTGACCGAAATTGAACAAGTTGTTTCAAATGTGTCAATAGCTCTGAGGAAGGGTCAGACCGATAAAGTCAGCAATCGAATGCTGAAAGATGAGCAGTCGATTAAGAAAATGCTCCAAAGCGATGCGGGGTATCGGTTTTTGCGTCCCATTCGTGGAACTCCTCCTTTTTGGCAGGGAGTGCAAAAAGACCTATTTGCTATGATAAGGCAATTGGGCATACCGACATGGTTTTGTTCCTTTTCATCTGCAGATATGCGGTGGACAAACCTATTAAATAGTATTTTGCATCGTGAACATAGACACGAAACAGCTGAGGGTTTAGAGTGGGCAGATAGATGTGACCTTTTAAGGCGCAATCCTGTCACTGCAGCCCGCATGTTTGATTTTAGGTGGCATTGTTTTTTGAATGAGGTGCTTATGTCTTCATGTGAACCAATTGGCAAGGTGGTGGACTACTTTTACCGGGTTGAATTTCAACAGCGTGGGTCCCCTCATGTGCATTGTTTGTTTTGGATTGACAAAGCACCTCACATAGATAAAAACGGAGATGAAGAGGTCATTGACTTTGTCGATAGATATGTCACTTGTGAGTTGCCTTGTAATGATGACACCCTTTTGGATGTTGTTACATCTGTACAGCAACACAGTAAGAGGCATTCGAAGACCTGTAAAAAAAAGAATACGGTTTGTCGTTTTAATTTTCCCAGGCCGCCATCTATGCGGACGTTTATATGTCGTAAAAATAGCGATCCAGACAAAACTTGTGATTGCAAAGTAGCCGACAATGAAGCACCATGTGAGTGTGCAGAGGAGGCAGGAGATGATAGGAAATTGAGGAAAGTAACGGCACAGAAAATTTTGACAGCAGTGAAATCAGCTGTTGCAGATGAAAAGGCAACATTTGACTCTGTTGAAAGTTTGTTTGAGAGTGTAGGTATAGACCAGGAGACTTTTGAGGCAGCATATCAATGTGTTGGACGACATAGTCACATTGTATTGAAGAGGCAGGTGAATGAAGTCTGGGTAAATCAGTATAGTAAGAGTCTCCTTAAATGTTGGAATGCCAATATGGACATTCAGTTTGTTGTTGATGCATATGCATGCATTGTTTATATAATTTCTTATATATCAAAGGCAGAGAGGGAAATGGGTTTGTTGTTGAGTAATACCCAGCGAGAGGCAGCAAAGCATGGCAATCTTGATGCCAAGGCTGCATTAAAACAACTAGGCAGTGTTTACATGCATAATAGAGATGTCTGTGCACAAGAAGCAGTGTACAGATTAACTAATATGCATCTAAAGCAGAGCTCACGGAAAGTGCAGTTTGTTCCAACAGGTGATAGCATAGTAAAAATGAGTTTGCCGCTAAGTGTTTTGAAGCAAAGAGTAGCGTCAAGGGATCTCTCTCAAAATGATATGTGGATGACAAGTATTGTCGATCGGTACAAGAGCAGACCTGTTGCAGGTGTTTTCAGCGACATGTGCTTGGCAACATTTGCGTCCGAGTATCGCATTTTGAGTAGAAATGAAAGATGTAAGAGCAGAATTGAGTTAGAGAATAACTTGGGATTTGTGGCAAAGAGAACACGTACACAGCCTGCTGTTGTGCGTTATGCACGGTTCTCTGTTAGTAAAACTCCAGAAAAGTTTTATCAAAGCGTTTTGCAATTGTTTTTGCCTTATCGAGTGGACGGTGAACTGAAGCCACCAGGATTTGAAACTTTTGAGCAGTACTACAGTAATGGACATGTCTGCTGTAGTAATGGTGTTGAAGAGACTGTGAAACAAGTAGTTGATAGGAATAGGAACATGTTTGACCTGGATGCAGATGTGTTAGATACTGCTCAAAATGTTGTTTATAGTGAGGGTGTAGTTGAGGATATGTGGTGTGAGCTCTGCCCAGAACAGGAGTCAGAAAGGTTGGAATGTGAGCAAGAACGTAGGGAGCAGGTTCAGACGTGTGACACTGAACTGGAACATATTCCAGAATTGTCAGTAAGTCCACAGGTTGCTTCTTTAGAGAAGAACCACATGGTCATGTCCAGGGCTGATGGTCTGCATTTGATTAGGTCTCTAAATGAGACACAGATGTGTATTTTTTACAAAGTTAGGCAGTGGTGCTTAGGAAAAGTCAGAGGCAAAAATCCTCCACCATTTCATGTTTTCATCACTGGTGGAGCAGGGACTGGCAAGACCCATTTAATTAAAGCCATACAGTACGAGGCGATTCGACTGTTGGCACAATTGTGTGATAATCCAGAGGAGACATGCGTTTTGTTGACTGCTCCCACTGGAATTGCAGCTTACAATTTAGGTGCTGCAACTATTCATCATACATTTTGTATTGGCACAGACATTAAGTTACCCTACACACCTTTGGGTGAGGAGAAACTTAATACTCTCCGTGCCAAATTTAGTCATCTTGAAATGCTCATTATTGATGAGATTTTAATGGTAGATCATAAGTTGTTGACGTATATTCATGGTAGACTACGTCAAATTAAGCAAACGGGGGACTTTTCTCCATTTGGTAGTGTCAGTGTTGTTGCTGTTGGGGACTTTTTTCAGTTGCCTCCAGTGAAAGGCAAACCACTTTATGTGGACAACGCTGGTGTGGACTTGTGGAGTAGTAACTTCAGTGTGGTGGAGTTGACTACAATTGTAAGACAGAAGGACCATTCGTTTGCACAGCTATTGAATCGGTTGCGGACACGCAGCAAACAAACTCCCCTTAATGACAATGATGTGACAATGCTGAAAAACTGTGAAACTGGTGAACAGACTTCAGCATTGCATATATTCCCGACAAATGACCAAGTACATGAGCACAACATTGGCCAGTTAATTCAAAGTTGTGCTGAATATGTATCTATTGAGGCTCAGGATTTTGAAAGAAATCCTAAAACGGGAAAAATAGAATTAAAGAATGGGCATCACTCTAAAGTGTATAATACATGCCTAACAGATACTCTAGTCTTGGGGAGAAATGCTCGTGTCATGCTTCTGAAGAATATAGATGTTGCAGATGGTTTGGTCAATGGTGTGTGTGGTACGGTAACACATATAGTGCAAAAGGCAGGCAACAAGTTTCCCCAAACTGTGTATGTGCAGTTTGATGATAAGCAAGTTGGCTTACAACGTCGGAAACGTTACGCCCCTGTATGTACTGAATTGATGTGTTCCACACCAATATTTCCAGAAGAAGATAGGGTTTCAAATAAAGGTGGATTGCGCAGGCAATTTCCATTGCGATTGGCTTGGGCTTGTACTGTTCACAAAGTGCAAGGTTTAACTGTTAACCAAGCTGTTGTGTCCTTGGACAAAGTTTTTGCAGCAGGACAGGCGTATGTAGCATTAAGTCGAGTTAAAAGCTTGTCTGGGCTAATTATTAAAGATTTTAATGAAAAAGCCATTTATTGTAAAGACATGGTTCAGCAGGCACTTTGTGAAATGCCACGTTTTATGTGTCACTCTAATCTTCCACATTCATTGCCCACAAACAATTTCTCAGTATTTATGCTGAATGTTCAGAGTTTGCAGGGGCATTTGGAAGATTTAAAAGTGTGTACACAGAATTTGCATGCCACCTGCCTTGCTGTAACTGAAACGTGGCTACCTGCTACCTTCAGAACTGATAAAGTTCACATTGAAGGATATGATTTTAATAGCAGTCCACGTTGCTTGGCTTATTCTAGCACAGACTCTGCTATCAAAGCAATACAGGACCAACAACATGGTGGTGTTGGCATGTATACTAATGCTGCCTTGTCTTTTAATATTATACATTTTCCAGACTTGAATTTGGAATGTATTTTGCTGCACTGTTATGACACAAACTCCATACTTGGTGTCATTTACAGACCACCATCCTACCCCATATCTCTTTTTAAAACTAATTTACAGAAATTAGTGGCTATGTTATCTCCACTATCTGACAACATAGTCATTATGGGGGACTTCAATGAAGATGCATTGAAGTCGACATCAATAACCGCCTTCATGACAAGCCAGGGATATGTCCAACATGTCACTGAGCCCACAACCGAAAACGGATCATTAATTGATCACGTGTATGTAAAAAGCTCATGCCACTACTGTATACAGGTAACAGTTATGCCAGCATATTTCAGTATGCATGAAGCAATTTACATGACATTTACAAATAGTGAGTGTTAGTGTTTTCACGACATTCAACTTTTCATTTTTGGCCATTTTTGGCCACGGTTGGCAATGAAGCAATTTACGTGTCATTTACAAATAGTGAGTGTTAGTGTTTTCACAACATTCAACTTTTCATTTTTGGCCATTTTTGGCCACGGTTGGCAATGAAGCAATTACTTACAAATAGTGAGTGTTAGTGTTTTCACGACATTCAACTTTCCATTTTGGCCATTTTTGGCCACGGTTGGTATGTGAGGCATGTGGTTTTAGAAATCCACACGTGACCGGTGGCACTGAGCATGCATTAACGGTGCCAGTGGGGTTATCAGAACCATAGTCACCTTGGTGCTACGTGTGGTGTTGGACATCGGTCCAGGGTGTGTACTATTGTTTGGCAGTATATTGTTCTGGAGGTGGTTGGCACATCAGGCATATGGTTCTACAAATCCACACACGACCGGTGGCACTGAGCATGCATTAACGGTGCCAGTGAGGTTATTAGAACCTTAGTCACTGGTGCTGTGTGGTGCTGGAGGCTTGTGCAACGTGTGTGCTATTTATTGTTTGGCAGTATTGTTGTTGTTCTGTGCTGTATATTGTTCTGGAGGTGGTGTGGTTTTACAAATCCACACATGACCGGTGGCACTGAGCATGCATTCACGGTGCCAGTGGGGTTTTCAGAACCTTAGTCACCTGTGCTATGTGTGGTGTTGGACATCGGTCCAGGGTGTGTACTATTGTTTGGCAGTATATTGTTCTGGAGGTGGTTGGCACGTCAGGCATATGGTTCTACAAATCCACACACGACCGGTGGCACTGAGCATGCATTAACGGTGCCAGTGAGGTTATTAGAACCTTAGTCACTGGTGCTGTGTGGTGCTGGAGGCTTGTGCAAGGTGTGTACTATTGTTTGGCAGCCTATTGTTCTGCAGGTGTTTGGCACGTCAGGCATATGGTTCTACAAATCCACACACGACCGGTGGCACTGAGCATGCATTAACGGTGCCAGTGGGATTATTAGAACCTTAGTCACCGGTGCTGTGTGGTGCTGGAGGCTTGTGCAACGTGTGTACTATTGTTTGGCAGTATTGTTGTTCTGTGCAGTGTAAGCATGAAGCAATTTACATTTAATTTACAAATAGTGAGTGTTAGTGTTTTCACGACATTCAACTTTTCATTTTTGGCCACGGTTGGCATGTGAAGCATGTGGTTTTAGAAATCCACACATGACCGGTGGCACTGAGCATGCATTAACGGTGCCAGTGGGGTTTTCAGAACCTTAGTCACCTGTGCTATGTGTGGTGTTGGACATCGGTCCAGGGTGTGTACTATTGTTTGGCAGTATATTGTTCTGGAGGTGGTTGGCACGTCAGGCATATGGTTCTACAAATCCACACATGACCGGTGGCACTGAGCATGCATTAACGGTGCCAGTGAGGTTATTAGAACCTTAGTCACTGGTGCTGTGTGGTGTGGAGGCTTGTGCAAGGTGTGTACTATTGTTTGGCAGTATATTGTTCTGGAGGTGTTTGGCACGTCAGGCATATGGTTCTACAAATCCACACACGACCGGTGGCACTGAGCATGCATTAACGGTGCCAGTGGGGTTATTAGAACCCTAGTCACCAGTGCTCTGTGGTGCTGGAGGCTTGTGCAAGGTGTGTACTATTGTTTGGCAGTATTGTTGTTCTGTGCAGTCTATTGTTCTGGAGGTGGTTGGCATGTGAAGCATGTGGTTTTAGAAATCCACACGTGACCGGTGGCACTGAGCATGCATTAACGGTGCCAGTGGGGTTTTCAGAACCTTAGTCACCTGTGCTATGTGTGATGCTGGAGGCTTGTGCAAGGTGTGTACTATTGTTTGGCAGTCTATTGTTCTGGAGGTGTTTGGCACGTCAGGCATATGGTTCTACAAATCCACACACGACCAGTGGCACTGAGCATGCATTAACGGTGCCAGTGGGGTTATTAGAACCTTAGTCACTGGTGCTGTGTGGTGCTGGAGGCTTGTGCAAGGTGTGTACTATTGTTTGGCAGTATTGTTGTTCTGGGCAGTCTATTGTTCTGGAGGTGGTTGGCACGTCAGGCATATGGTTCTACAAATCCACACATGACCGGTGGCACTGAGCATGCATTAACGGTGCCAGTGGGGTTATCAGAACCTTAGTCACCGGTGCTGTGTGGTGCTGGAGGCTTGTACAAGGTGTTTGGCAGCATATTGTTGACTGGTGGCACTGAGCATGCATTAACGGTGCCAATGGGGTTATGAGAACCTTAGTCACTGTGGTGCTACGTGTGGTACAGGCATTCTTGCATGAGTTGCTCTGTGCATGGTTAAATTATGTGTACAAAGTGTGTGTACTGCTTCTATGTACAGTGCCAAATCTTTCTGTTTCTTTTTTCCTGAGACTCCTGCCCTCCGTCCTCCTGAGCTCATTGTCCACTCCACCCGGGTCCCCCGCTCTGAGGTCATGGACTGCTGCTGTCCTGCTCCTCCTCTGGTTCATCCCCATCTGCTGACGCATCCTGGACCTACTGCTGCATTCCCACCACACCCATCTGACCTGCATTCCTCTATGGACTGATCAAACTCAACCTATAGGCCCGCAGAGGATGGGCATCCCCCTATAGCCGGGTTCCTCTCGAGATTTCTTCCCATTGGGGAGTTTTGTCTCGCCACTGTTTGAGGGTTTTTCTCTCCTCTGGGGAGTTGTTTACCTCATATGCTATCAGGGGGCTTGTATTTCCCTTTCCACTCCTGTTCTTTACATTCACTGCTATAAAGCACTTTGTGCTGTTTGCTCAAAAAGTGCTATACAAATAAATTTATGATTACTATTATGCTTCTTGGATTCCCTTGCTACATTTGTCGTGAATAGAATGCATTTAAATGACATGGAAAAATTGATAATACATATGGTCTTGGTGCCACAGACAAGGACCATGGATTTAGGGTCCTCTATGAATGTCCTCTCTGACTCTTTGTTATACCAGTACCAGACTTGTACAAATAAAAACACGGGTACATACACATTTAAAGACCTCACTCTACTAACTGCCTACAAACTCATTTTTCCCTAAAACCAGTTTACAGAGACACAATTTAAAATGTGCTCCTATAACACACATAACAACAACAAAGGTTTCTTTTTCGACAGCATTGACATAATTTGTTTTAACAATTGTATATCACATGGTTAAGTGATCCCACTACAACCATTTTTTGACCGTTGCAACATCAATACATTTGAGCAGAGTGACTTACAACAATGTTGTCAGAATGTAATCATGCTGTTGCTAATGCAGATGCTGTTTTCCCCATTACACGACTGGAAAAGCCAAAGGTACTGGTAGTGGTACTCCTGGTTTACTGGGATGGGGCTCAACTCCCTGCAGTGTCCGTGCTTATAAATATAACAGAAATATGATTGCGCTAACGCACACACATAACATGTTCAACTACATGCTGCTTTTGCCAACCATTTGACAACCAGTTTTCTCTCTGAAAAATGTAGTTAATCTAATCTGATTGTCATAAGGTTCCATGACCATATCCACACAGGGCAATACACAAAATAAAATGTGATAATACATTTTTTTTTTAAGAGTTTACAATTGGGCCATTTAAACAATTCACCCATCAGCTGCAACTTGGTTTGAAGTTTGAAGTTTTAAGGCGAGATATAATTCATGTCCAGTGAAAAATATTGACCTGCCTGTCAGTCATAATTCTGAGAGCTCGAACTACCAGCAACTGCCATATATGAGCGCAAAGTCAACCAGGAAGAACCGTTCTTATGTCACCATTTTCAAACTGGAATGTTCATTCAAATAACATTTCTCGGTTGTCCTCTCTAATATAAACCTCAGTTCCTGTTGCCAGCTGGTGGCGCTATGATACTGAGCCTTTATTAGTATGTGGATGTTAATACACTCAACAACAATCATGTGTCAAGTTTTAGCTACATCAGATGATGTACATTGAAAATGATCATACTTCCTGTTGCCAGCAGGTGGCGCTATAACAATTAACCTTTATTGGTATATGGATGAAATGACATTCTAAAATTGACATGTGTGAAATTTCAGCCACATAAGACAATGTAGAATAAACAAAAAACACTTCCAGCATGATAACATGCTGCAGTCCTGTAATGTTTACCCGCACAATGGAGAGCAGAGGTTCATTTCCATAGTTTTTACACGGGGAGGCACAATTTATGCTTGAAAAGTAATTCGGCTATAAATATGCACTCAAAATAAAACCATTGGCTTAAAGAAACTATTCAACTTTATTGTGGCCGCACCGGGGATGGAACCGCGGACCTTGCATGTCTTAATCCACTGCCTGAACCATAAAAATATACTGCCCTCTTATACACGTACGCCATCTATTGGCCAAAAGTTGTATGTTTCCTTTTATCTTGGTTAAATAATTTCTCTCCGAAGTGTCGGATAATATTGCATTAAACGTCTTGTTAGCCAGCATCATTCTTTTCCATTTCACCGGTAATTATGCTGCCTGAAACGCATTTGTTCAGCCAAATCTAAAGGAGATGCCAAGTCTCTGCCCTCAATCCGGTATTTTCATATTAAGTCAAAAATTCCTAGCGAAATTGAATGTTCTCTTAATTCGTGTTTAATGGCAAGCAAAATGAACTAACATAGCTGGCGATTTAACTGAAAGTTTTCTATTCATGTAAACCAACGTAGCTGACCTGTTTTTTTACTCACACAGACAGTGGAAAGGCTGGCTGCTGTTAGCCCATGCTTGTCTTCTGGCAACGACCTGCATGCGATACCTTTGTTGAACATAACGGTCTCATGTTAACACGGAGTTCGACCAGAGCCACCTCAAACGTTAACGTTTCTTTTTGACTTCATGTGTTACTCTTTTAAATATATGATACTCTCCTGCCAGTTAAAGACAGTCATTAAATGTTTTTAATATTTATTTCAGAAATTCAATTCATATAATGAAAATAGATGCAAAGAAACGTCGGGCTGGGTGTTGTCAATACATTTTGTCACGTAGGCTGCAGCTGTAAATCATACATCGTTATGCCTACTGGCTCGCTAGAAAAAAAACAAAAACCTATCGTTGAAAAATCACTTGAAGGAAGATAAAAATAAAAGTCCCACTTTCTGCCAATAAATGGAATCCCCGTATCAGAAATGGGGGGAAGTTACAGCGACGCAGTTAGTCTGTGAGTAGAATAGATTGTGTAGACGACTTCACTGTTTCCAAATTACATTTAATTGGGTTACGGCATTCACTTCAATCGAATGAAGTCAAATAGAAACCGCTCGAATTCCTTAATAAGGCTTCTTGGTTTTCAAGACAACTTTCCGAACAGCTGTTTTGTATTGAGTCCTTAAAATGCTACAACACGGTTTTTTTTAAACCAAATAACATTGAACGTCATTGCAAGATATATACAATACCAACTTTTGCCAGTAGATGGCAGTCGCGTATTAGAAATGGGAGAGTCATTTGCGACTTGCGTTGAAGTTTTAAGACTGGATATGAGTCTCCAGCGAAAATAGTGAACTATTATTGCTTAATGGATGTGATGACACTCCAACAATGAACATATGTGAAAAGTTGCAGCCTCAAAATCAGGCAATGTAGAATTTAATACCTTTTTGAAATGATTTAATACATAATTTTCCTATTTGGGCAGCATTACAAGTTAATTTTAAGGCTGACCACAGCCATACCATTCCAAGATATTAAAAATCAGTTCATAGTTGTGTGTCAGGGCTATAACATCATGCTGACCACATTTTGTGTGAATGTGATGAACCCCCTAGGAAGAGTATTTCAAAGTTTGGTACGTGAAAAAACACTTAAAAACACACAAAATCCAAAATAGCTCACTTCCTGTTGGGAAAAGTTAAGGGATGCAAATGAGAAATGGGTGTGTCTTGAGGAGACCCTTATGCCTACCAGACGTGGTGCATTTACGTGAAAGTATATGTCCACAATATTAGAAAAAAGCCATAGGGGGCGCTGTGTAGCCACGCCCAGGTGAATGTGGATATGGATGTGATTGCACTCCAAAAGTGAATATATTTGTAAAATATCAGCCCGATCAGATGATGTAGAACGGAATTAAGCCCACTTTCTGTTTTTGGGCGTAACGTGTGTATTATACGCCTCGCCATTGCCAAACCGTTTGAGATATCAAAAATCCTTTCGTCATTTAGGGTCAAGACTATTCTAAGATCATGATGACTACATTTGGTGTGAATGTGATGAATACCCTAGCAGGAACGCATACAAACATGATAAAAACCTCACTTCCGTTGCCAGATGGTGGCGCTATAACATTGATTTCCTCTTGGTGTATGGATGTGATTACACTCTAACAGTGAACATATTTGTAAAATATCAGCCAGATCAGACAATGTAGACCATGAATTTATGGCTACTTCCTGTTGGCGCGGCGTGACATGAAAATTGTACGCCTCGCCATGACCATACCGTTTGAGATATCAAAAATATCCTTTGGAATTAGTATCAAGACTATCCTGAGACCACTTTGACCACATTTCGTGTGAATGCAATGAACCCCCTAGGAGGAGTACTTAAAAGTGTAGTATGTGTAAAATGCACAAAATTCAAAATGGCTGACTTCCTGTTCACAAATTTGATTCGATGTGAAAGAGAAATGTGTTTGGCCAGAGGAGCCCCACATGCAAACCAAATTAGGTGAAAGTAGCTCAAAGTGCCTGTCCACAATAGAAGATAAAGCATTAGGGGGCGCTGTGGAGTCCCTCGGCCACGCCCAGGTCTGAGCATCTGATACATCCTGAGAGCGAACACTTCTCATGTGTGGGCAAAATTCTGTGAGTTTTCATCCATGGCAAGCACCTCAAAAATGCAAAATACATTGAAAAAAAAGAGAATAATAATTATAGGGGGCGCTGTCTAGACACGCCCCGATTGATATGTATATATTTCATATTGTACTCCAACAGTGAACATATTTGTAAAATATCAGCCAGATCGGACGATGTCAAAAAAAAAGTCATTTTTTTGCACGCAATATGTGTACTGTACGACTCGCCATTTCCATACCGTTTGAGATATCAAAAATCCCTTCACAGCTTATGGTCATGACTATCCTAAGATCATGCGGACCACATTTCGTGTGAATGTGATGAATGCCCTAGCAGGAAGGCATACAAATATGATAAAGACCTCACTTCCTGTTGCCAGATGGTGGCGCTATAACATTGACCCGTTCTTGGGATATGGATGTGATTATACTCCAACGATAAACGTATTTCTAAAATATCAGCCAGATCAGACAATGTCGACCATGAAATTACGGCCACTTCCTGTTGGCGCGGCGTGACATAAAAATTCTACACCTCCCCATGACCGTCCCGTTTGAGCTATCAAAAATATCCTGGCAATTTAGCATCATGAATATCCAGAGACCATTCTGACCACAGGTGGTGTGAATGTGATGAACCCCGGAGGAGGAGTACTTAAAAGTGCAGTACGTGTAAAATGCACAAAATCCAAAATGGCTGACTTCCTGTTTGTATAGTTGATTAGATGCGAATGAGAAATGTGTTTGGTCCGAGGAGTGCTATATGCGTACTACATTTAGTGAAGGTAGCTCAAAGTGCCTGCCCAATATAGATGACAATGCGATAGGGGGCGCTGTGGAGTCCCTCGGCCACGCCCAGGTCTGAGCATCTAATCGATCATGAAGGTCCTCATTTCTGATGTGTGTGCAAAATTCGCAGACTTTTTATGCATGGCAAGCACCTCAAAAAGGCCCATTTGCATATAGAAAAAAGAATAATAATAATAATAATAATAATAATAATAATAATAATAATCTTTACAATAACAATAGGGTCCTTCGCACCCTACGGTGCTTGGGCCCTAATAATAATAATAATAATAATAATAATCCTTCCAATAACAATAGGGTCCTTCGCACCCTACGGTGCTTGGGCCCTAAATATAGCTGCAAGCAGCAATGAACGGGCCCAAGCCCCATGGGGGCAACCGCCTTGGTGGCATAGTTCTGCCAATGACATGTTTCACAACATGTACACACTTTGGAAATAATCACCTTCCTGGACAACGTATAGTGTGCACAGGAATTTCCCTTTGATCAATGAAGACGTTGGCGCTGCTATTGGAATGCATCAATGATATAAGCCTCACTTCCTGTTGCCAGATGGTGGTGCTATATTATTGATCCGTGTATGTTTTTTGAATTTGATTACACTCCAGAAATAAACATATTTGTACATTTTCAGCCACATCGGAAGATGTTCAGCGAAATTAAGGTCAATTCCTGTTTCCAGATGATGCTGCTATAACATTGAGTCGTTTTTGGAATATGGATTTGATTACACTCCAACACTGAGCATCTGTGTAAAGTTGCAGTCACATCAGACATTGGAGAATTTAAGTATGACCACTTCCTGTTTGTCTGGCATGATGTGTTTTTTATGTGCCTGACCATAGCTATATCATCCCAGTAAATCAAAAATCTGTTTTGTCAGGACCATCCTAGCATCATGCTGACCACATTTACCGTGAATGTCATGAACCCATTGAAAAATAATGCTTAAGAATGCAATATAAGGCTCACTTCCTGTTGCCAGCGGGTGGCGCTTTGCCATTTAGCCTTTATTGGAAAATGGATGAGATTACACTCCAAAAATGAACGTGTGAAGTTTCAGCCACATCAGACAATGTAGAATGAAATAAAAATAACGTCTTGCTTGCACATTGTGATAACATGCTACAGTCCTGTATGGAGAGCAGAGATTAATTAATTTCCATAGTTTTTACACAGGGAGGCACAATTTATGCTTGAAAAGTCATTAGGCCATAAATATGCACTCAAAATGAAAACAATTGGCTTCAAGAAACTATTCAAATTCATTGTGGCTGCAGCGGGGATCGAACGGCTGAATTTGCGTGCCTTAATCCACCGCCCTAACCATTACGCTGTACTGCCCGCTTATACACGGGTGCCATCTATTGGCCAAATGTTTCCTTTTATCTTGGTTTAATAATTTCTCTACGAAGTGTCGGATAATATTGCACGAAACGTCTAGTTAACCAGCATCATTCTTTTCCATTTCACTGGTAATTATGCTGCCTGAAACGCATTTGTTCAGCCAAATCTAAAAGAGATGCCAACTCTCTGCCCTCAATACAGTATTTTCATATTAATTTACCATTCCTAGCGAAATTGTATGTTCTCTTAATTCGTGTTTAATGACAAGCCTAATAAACTAACATATCTGGCGATTTAACTGAAAGTTTTCTATTCATGTAAACCAACGTAGCTGACCTGTTTTTTGACTCACACAGACAGTGGACTGGCTGGCTGCTGTTAGCCCGTGCGTGTCATCTCGCAACGACCTGCATGTGATACCTTTGTTGAACAAAACGGTCTCATGTTAACACAGCGTTTGAGCAGAGCCACCTCAGACGCTAAAGTTTCTTTTTGACTTCATGTGTTAATCTTTTAAAAATATGATACTCTCCTGCCAGTTAAAGCCTGTCTTTAAGTCTTTAAATGTCTTTAATATTTATTTTAGTTATTCAATTCATGTAATGAAAATAGATGCAAAGAAACGTCGGGCTGGGTGTTGTCAATACATTTTGTCACGTAGGCTGCAGCTCTAAATCATACATCGTTATGCCTACTGGCTCGCTAGAAAAAAACAAAAACCTATCGTTGAAAAATCACTTGAAGGAAGAAAAAAATGAAAGTACCACTTTCTGCCAATTAATTGAATCGCCGTATCAGAAATGGGGGGAAGTTACAGCGACGCAGTTAGTCTGTGAGTAGAACAGATTGTGTAGACAACTTCACTGTTTCCACAAAGGAACCAAAAATGTGCTTTTTAACAGGACTTGGTCAGTGTAATGATATAAATGCTAGCATTCGATTATGGTCAACGGTACCGAAAATGCCCGTTGCACCAGCCATCATAACAAATGTCCCAATACAGGATCGATTTAAACCTCTATATATTTTTATTTCACGTTGACAGTGTAGGCTATTATGTGTATTCCGACGCGAATTACATTTAATTGGCTTACGGCATTCACTTCAATCGAATGAAGTCAAATAGAAACGGCTCGAATTCCTTAATAAGGCTTCTTGGTTTTCAAGCCAACTTTCCGAACAGCTGTTTTGTATTGAGTCCTTAAAATGCTACAATACGGTTTTTTTAAAATCCAAATAACATTGAACGTCAAAGCAATATATGCATTATATGTGTTAATCTTTTAAATATATGATACTTTCCTGCCAGTAAAAGCCTGTTTTTTATTTTAGTTATTCAATCGAGTTAATTAAGATAGATGAGAAAAAACGTTGCTGTGGGCTGGGTGTTTTCAGTACATTTTGTCATGTAGGCTGCCGCTGTTACTCATACATCGTTATGGTTACTGGCTCGCAAAAACAAACAAAACTTGTCGTTGAGAAATCACTTTATCCAAGAAAAAGAGAAACAATACCGAAAATTAGAAAGAATACTAACCTTTGCCACTAGATGGCAGTCGCGTATTAGAAATGGGAGAGTCAGTTGCGACTTGCGTTGAAGTTTTAAGACTGGAGATAATGAGTCTCCAGCGAAAATAGTAAACTATTATTGCTTAATGGATGTGATGACACTCCAACAATGAACATATGTGAAAAGATGTAGCCTCAACATCAGGCAATGTAGAATTTAATACCTTTTTGAAATTATTTAATATATAATTTTCCTATTTGGGCAGCATTACAAGTTAATTTTAAGGCTGACCATAGCCATACCATTCCAAGATATTAAAAATCAGTTCATAGTTGTGTGTCAGGGCTATAATATCATGCTGACCACATTTTGTGTGAATGTGATGAACCCCCTAGGAAGAGTATTTCAAAGTTTGGTACGTGAAAAAACACTTAAAAACACACAAAATCCAAAATAGCTCACTTCCTGTTGGGAAAAGTTAAGGGATGCAAATGAGAAATGTGTGTGTCTTGAGGAGACCCTTATGCCTACCAGACGTGGTGCATTTACGTGAAAGTATATGTCCACAATATTAGAAAAAAGCCATAGGGGGCGCTGTGTAGCCACGCCCAGATGAATGTGGATATGGATGTGATTGCACTCCAAAAGTGAATATATTTGTAAAATATCAGCCCGATCAGATGATGTAGAACGGAATTAAGCCCACTTCCTGTTTTTGGGCGTAACGTGTGTATTATACGCCTCGCCATTGCCAAACCGTTTGAGATATCAAAAATCCTTTCGTCATTTAGGGTCAGGACTATTCTAAGATCATGATGACTACATTTGGTGTGAATGTGATGAATACCTGAGCAGGAACGCATACAAACATGATAAAAACCTCACGTCCGTTGCCAGATGGTGGCGCTATAACATTGATTTCTTCTTGGTATTTGGATGTGATTACACTCTAACAGTGAACATATTTGTAAAATATCAGCCAGATCAGACAATGTAGACCATGAATTTATGGCAACTTCCTGTTGGCGCGGTGTGACATGAAAATTGTACGCCTCGCCATGACCATACCGTTTGAGATATCAAAAATATCCTTTGGAATTAGTCTCATGACTATCCTGAGACCAATTTGACCACATTTCGTGTGAATGCAATGAACCCCCTAGGAGGAGTACTTAAAAGTGTAGTACGTGTAAAATGCACAAAATTCAAAATGGCTGACTTCCTGTTTACATATTTGATTCGATGCAAATGAGAAATGTGTTTGTCCAGAGGAGTCCCACATGCATACCAATCTAGGTGAAGGTAGCTCAAAGTGCCTGTCCACAATAGAAGACAAAGCATTAGGGGGCGCTGTGGAGTCCCTTGGCCACGCCCAGGTCTGAGCATCTGATACATCCTGACAGCCAACACTTCTCATGTGTGTACAAAATTCTGTGAGTTTCCATCCATGGCAAGCACCTCAAAAATGCAAAATACATTGAAAAAAAAGAGAATAATAATTATAGGGGGCGCTGTCTAGCCACGCCCCGATTGATATGTATATATCTGATATTGTACTGCTACAATGAACATATTTGTAAAATATCAGCCAGATCGGACGATGTCGAAAAAAAAGTCATTTTTTTGCACGCAATATGTGTACTGTACGACTCGCCATTTCCATACCGTTTGAGATATCAAAAATCCCTTCACAACTTAGCGTAAGGACTATCTTACGATCATGCTGACCGCATTTGGTGTGAATGTGCTGAATGCCCTAGCAGGAAGGCATACAAATATGTTAAAGACCTCACTTCCTATTGCCAGATGGTGGCGCTATAACACTGACCTGTTCTTGGGATATGGATGTGATTACACTCCAACAATAAACAAATTTCTAAAATATCAGCCAGATCAGACAATGTAGACCATGAAATTATGGCCACTTCCTGTTGGCGTGGCGTGACATAAAAATTGTAATCCTCCCCGTGACTGTCCCGTTTGAGCTATCAAAAATATCCTGGCAATTTAGCATCATGACTATCCTGAGACCATTCTGACCACAGTTGGTGTGAATGCGATGAACCCCCTAGGAGGAGTACTTAAAAGTGTAGTACGTGTAAAACTCAGAAAATCCAAAATGGCTGACTTCCTGTTTGGATATTTGATTAGATCCGAATGAGAAATGTGTTTGGACCGAGGAGCGCTATTTGGCCACCAAATTAGGTGCAGGTAGCTCAAAGTGCCTGCCCACAATAGAAGACAATGCGATAGGGGGCGCTGTGGAGTCCCTCGGCCACGCCCAGGTCTGAGCATCTGAGAGCTCCTGACAGCAACCACTTCTGATGTGTGTGCAAAATGTCAAGACTTTTTACGTATGGCAAGGCCCTCAAAAAAGCCCATTTGCCTGATGAAAAAGAATAATAATAATAAATATAGCTGCAAGCAGCAATGAACGGGCCCAAGCACCATGGGCGCAACCGCCTTGGTGGCATAGTTGTGCCAATGACATGTTTCACAATATGTACACACTTTGGAAATAATCAGCTTCCTGGACAACGTATAGTGTGCACAGGAATTCCACTTTGATCAATGAAGATGTTGCTGCTGCTATTGGAATGCATCAATGATATAAGCCTCACTTCCAATTGCCAGTTGGTGGCGCTATAATATTGAGCCATGTATGGTTCATGGATTTGATTACACTCCAATAATTAACATATTTGTACATTTTCAGCCAAATTGGAAGATGTCGAGTAAATTTAAAGTCACTTCCTGTTGCCAGATGGTGGCGCTATAACATTGAGCCATTTTTGGTATATGGATTAAATTACACTCCAATAATAAAAATATTTCTATATTTTCAGCCACATCGGAAGATGTCCAGTGAAATTAAGGCCACTTCCTTTTGCCAGATGGTGGCGCTATGCCATTGAGCTTTTATTGGTATATGGATGAGATTACACTCCAAAAATGAACATGTGTGAAGTTTCAGCCACATCAGACAATGTAGAATGAAACAAAAATAACTTCTTGCTTGCACATTGTGATAACATGCTCCAGTCCTGTATGGAGAGCAGAGATGAATTAATTTCCATAGATTTTACAGCGGGAGGCACAATTTATGCTTGAGAAGTCATTTGGTTATAAATATGCACTCAAAATAAAACCATTGGCTTAAAGAAACTATTCAACTTTATTGTGGCCGCACCGGGGATGGAACCGCGGACCGTGCATGCCTTACTCCACTGCATGAACCATTAAGCTAAACTGCCCTCTTATACACGTACGCCGTCTATTGGCCAAAAGTTGTATGTTTCCTTTTATCTTGGTTAAATAATTTCTCTATGAAGTGTCTGTTAATTTTGCATTAAACGTCGAGTTAGCCAGCATCATTCTTTTCCATTTCACCGGTAATTATGCTGCCTGAAACGCATTTGTTCTGCCAAATCTAAAGGAGATGCCAAGTCTCTGCCCTCAATCCGGTATTTTCATATTAAGTCAAAAATTCCTCGCGAAATTGTATGTTCTCTTAATTCGTGTTTAATGACAAGCAAAATAAACTAACATAGCTGGCGATTTAACTGAAAGTTTTCAATTCCTGTAAACCAACGTAGCTGACCTGTTTTTTGACTCACACAGACAGTGGACAGGCTGGCTGCTGTTAGCCCATGCCTCTCATCTCGCAACGACCTGCATGAGATACCATTGTTGAACATAACGGTCTCATGTTAACACAGAGTTCGACCAGAGCCACCTCAAACGCTCACGTTTCTTTTTGACTTCATGTCTTAATCTTTTAAATATATGATACTCTCCTGCCAGTTAAAGACAGTCATTAAATGTCTTTAATATTTATTTCAGATATGCAATTCATATAATGAAAATAGATGCAAAGAAACGTCGGGCTGGGTGTTGTCAATACATTTTGTCACGTAGGCTGCAGCTGTAAATCATACATCGTTATGCCTACTGGCTCGCTAGAAAAAAACAAAAACCTATCGTTGAAAAATCACTTGAAGGAATAAAAATAAAAAAATAACCACTTTCTACCAATAAATGGAATCCTCGTATCAGAAATGGGGGGAAGTTAGAGCGACGCAGTTAGTCTGTGAGTAGAATAGATTGTGTAGACAACTTCACCGTTTCCACAAATTAACCAAAAATGTGCTTTTTAACAGGACTTGGTCAGTGTAATGATATAAATGCTAGCATTCGATTATGGTCAACGGTCCCGAAAATGCCTGTTGCACCAGCCATCATAACAAATGTCCCAATACAGGATCGATTTAAACCTCTATATATTTTTATTTCACGTTCACAGTGTAGGCTATTATGTGTATTCCGACGCGAATTACATTTAATTGGGTTACGGCATTCACTTCAATCGAATGAAGTCAAATAGAAACGGCTCGAATTCCTTAATAACGCTTCTTGGTTTTCAAGCCAACTTTCCGAACAGCTGTTTTGTATTGAGTCCTTAAAATGCTACAACACGGTTTTTTTTAAACCAAATAACATTGAACGTCATTGCAAGATATGCATTATATGTGTTAATCTTTGAAATATATGCTACTTTCCTGCCAGTAAAAGCCTGTCTTTTATTTTAGTTATTCAATCCATATAATTAAGGTAGATGAGAAAAAACGTTGCTGTGGGCTGGGTGTTGTCAGTACATTTTGTCACGTAGGCTGCCGCTGTTACTCATACATCGTTATGGTTACTGGCTCGCAAAAAGAAACAAAACTTGTCATTGAGGAATTACTTGAGAAACAATACCAACTTTGGCCAGTAGATGGCAGTCGCGTATTAGAAATGGGAGAGTCATTTGCGACTTGCGTTGAAGTTTTAAGACTGGATATAATGAGTCTCCAGCGAAAATAGTGAACTATTATTGCTTAATGGATGTGATGACACTCCAACAATTAACATATGTGAAAAGTGTTAGCCTCAAAATCAGGCAATGTAGAATTTAATACCTTTTTGAAATTATTTAAGACATAATTGTATTAAAACATAAACTGTTTGGGCAGCATTACAAGTTAATTTTAAGGCTGACCAGAGCCATACCATTCCAAGATATTAAAAATCAGTTCATAGTTGTGTGTCAGGCCTATAATATCATGCTGACCACATTTTGTGTGAATGTGATGAACCCCCTAGGAAGAGTATTTAAAAGTTTGGTACGTGAAAAAACACTTAAAAACACACAAAATCCAAAATAGCTCACTTCCTGTTGGGAAAAGTTAAGGGATGCAAATGAGAAATGTGTGTGTCTTGAGGAGACCCTTATGGCTACCAGACGTGGTGCATTTACTTGAAAGTATATGTCCACAATATTAGAAAAAAGCCATAGGGGGCGCTGTGTAGCCACGCCCAGGTGAATGTGGATATGGATGTGATTGCACTCCAAAAGTGAATATATTTGTAAAATATCAGCCCGATCAGATGATGTAGAACGGAATTAAGCTCACTTCCTGTTTTTGGGCGTAACGTGTGTATTATACGCCTCGCCATTGCCAAACCGTTTGAGATATCAAAAATCCTTTCGTCATTTAGGGTCAGGACTATTCTAAGATCATGATGACTACATTTGGTGTGAATGTGATGAATACCCTAGCAGGAACGCATACAAACATGATAAAAACCTCACTTCCGTTGCCAGATGGTGGCGCTATAACATTGATTTCTTCTTGGTATTTGGATGTGATTACACTCTAACATTGAACATATTTGTAAAATATCAGCCAGATCAGACAATGTAGACCATGAATTTATGGCTACTTCCTGTTGGCGCGGCGTGACATGAAAATTGTACGCCTCGCCATGACCATACCGTTTGAGATATCAAAAATATCCTTCAGAATTAGTATCATGAATATCCTGAGACCACTTTGACCCCATTTCGTGTGAATGCAATGAACCCCCTAGGAGGAGTACTTAAAAGTGTAGTACGTGTAAAACGCACAAAATTCAAAATGGCTGACTTCCTGTTCACATATTTGATTTGATGCGAATAAGAAATGTGTTTGTCCAGAGGAGGCCCACATGCATACCAAATTAGGTGAAGGTAGCTCAAAGTGCCTGTCCACAATAGAAGACAAAGCATTAGGGGGCGCTGTGGAGTCCCTTGGCCACGCCCAGGTCTGAGCATCTGATACATCCTGAGAGCCAACACTTCTCATGTGTGTGCAAAATTCCGTGAGTTTCCATCCATCGCAAGCACCTCAAAAATGCAAAATACATTGAAAAAAAAGAGAATAATAATTATAGGGGGCGCTGTTTAGCCACGCCCCGATTGATATGTATATATTTAATATTGTACTCCAACAGTGAACATATTTATAAAATATCAGCCAGATCGGACGATGTCGGAAAAAAAATCATTTTTTTGCACGCAATATGTGTACTGTACGACTCGCCATTTTCATACCGTTTGAGATATCAAAATTCCCTTCACAGCTTATGGTCATGACTATCCTACGATCATGCTGACCACATTTCGTGTGAATGTGATGAATGCCCTAGCAGGAAGGCATACAAATATGATAAAGACCTCACTTCCTGTTGCCAGATGGTGGCGCTATAACATTGACCCGTTCTTGGGATATGGATGTGATTATACTCCAACAATAAACGTATTTCTAAAATATCAGCCAGATCAGACAATGTAGACCATGAAATTACGGCCACTTCCTGTTGGCGTGGCGTGACATAAAAATTGTAATTCTCCCCGTGACTGTCCCGTTTGAGCTATCAAAAATATCCTGGCAATTTAGCATCATGACTATCCTGAGACCATTCTGACCACAGTTGGTGTGAATGCGAGGAACCCCCTAGGAGGAGTACTTAAAAGTGCAGTACGTGTAAAACGCACAAAATCCAAAATGGCTGACTTCCTGTTTGCATATTTGATTAGATGCGAATTTGAAATGTGTTTGGCCTGAGGAGTGCTATATGCATACTAAATATGGTGCAGGTAGCTCAAAGTGCCTGCCCACAATAGATGACAATGCAATAGGGGGCGCTGTGGAGTCCCTCAGCGACGCCCAGGTCTGAGCATCTGAGAGATCCTGACAGCCACCACTTCTGATGTGTGTGCAAAATTCCGTGAGTTTTCATTTATGGCAAGCACCTCAAAAATGCACAAAACATTGAAAAAAAAAGAATAATAATAATAATAATAATCCTTCCAATAACAATAGGGTCCTTCGCACCCTACGGTGCTTGGGCCCTAAATATAGCTGCAAGCAGCAATGAACGGGCCCAAGCACCATGGGCGCAACCGCCTTGGTGGCATAGTTGTGCCAATGACATGTTTCACAATATGTACACACTTTGGAAATAATCAGCTTCCTGGACAACGTATAGTGTGCACAGGAATTCCACTTTGATCAATGAAGATGTTGCTGCTGCTATTGGAATGCATCAATGATATAAGCCTCACTTCCAATTCCCAGTTGGTGGCGCTGTAATATTGAGCCGTGTATGGTTCATGGATTTGATTACACTCCAATAATTAACATATTTGTACATTTTCAGCCAAATTGGAAGATGTCGAGTAAATTTAAAGTCACTTCCTGTTGCCAGATGGTAGCACTATAACATTGAGCAATTTTTGGTATATGGATTTAATTACACTCCAATAATAAAAATATTTCTATATTTTCAGCCACATCGGAAGTTGTCCAGTGAAATTAAGGCCACTTCCTGTTGCCAGATGGTGGCGCTATGCCATTGAGCCTTTATTGGTATATGGATGAGATTACACTCCAAAAATGAACATGTGTGAAGTTTCAGCCTCATCAGACAATGTAGAATGAAATAAAAACAACTTCTTGCTTGCACATTGTGATAACGTGCTACAGTCCTGTCTGGAGAGCAGAGATGAATTAATTTCCATAGATTTTACAGCGGGAGGCACAATTTATGCTTGAGAAGTCATTTGGTTATAAATATGCACTCAAAATAAAACCATTGGCTTAAAGAAACTATTCAACTTTATTGTGCTTTATTGTGTTTAATCCACTGCCTGAACTATTAAACTATACTGCCCTCTTATACACGTAGGCCATCTATTGGCCAAAAGTTGTATGTTTCTTTTTATCTTGGTTAAATAATTTCTCTCCTAAGTGTCGGATAATATTGCATTAAACGTCTAGTTAGCCAGCATCATTCTTTTCCATTTCACCGGTAATTATGCTGCCTGAAACGCATTTGTTCAGCCAAATCTAAAAGAGATGCCAAGTCTCTGCCCTCAATCCGGTATTTTCATATTAAGTGAAAAATTCCTAGCGACATTGTATGTTCTCTTAATTCGTGTTTAATGACAAGCAAAATAAACTAACATATCTGGCGATTTAACTGAAAGTTTTCTATTCATGTAAACAAACGTAGCTGACCTGTTTTTTGACTCACACAGACAGTGGACAGGCTGGCTGCTGTTAGCCAATGCGCGTCATCTCGCAACGACCTGCATGCGATAACTTTGTTGAACATAACGGTCTCATGTTAACACAGAGTTCGACCAGAGACATCTCAAACGTTAACGTTTCTTTTTGACTTTTGACTCTTTTAAATATATGCTACTCTCCTGCCAGTTAAAGACAGTCATTAAATGTCTTTAAAATTTATTTCAGATATTCAATTCATAGAATGAAAATAGATGCAAAGAAACGTCGGGCTGGGTGTTGTCAATACATTTTGTCACGTAGGCTGCAGCTGTAAATCATACATCGTTATGCCTACTGGCTCCCTAGAAACAAAAACAAAAACCTATCGTTGAAAAATCACTTGAAGGAAGAAAAATATAAAAGTTCCACTTTCTGCCAATGAATGGAATCCCCGTATCAGAAATGGGGGGAAGTTACAGCGACGCAGTTAGTCTGTGAGTAGAATAGATTGTGTAGACAACTTCACTGTTTCCACAAAGGAACCAAAAATGTGTTTTTTAACAGGACTTGGTCAGTGTAATGATATAAATGCTAGCATTCGATTATGGTCAACGGTACCGAAAATGCCCGTTGCACCAGCCATCATAACAAATGTCCCAATATAGGATCGATTTAAACCTCTATATATTTTTGTTTCACGTTGACAGTGTAGGCTATTATGTGTAGTCCGACTCGAATTACATTTAATTGGGTTACGGCATTCACTTCAATCGAATGAAGTCAAATAGAAACGGCTCGAATTCCTTAATAAGGCTTCTTGGTTTTCAAGCTAACTTTCCGAACAGCTGTTTTGTATTGAGTCCTTAAAATGCTACAACACGGTTTTTTTTAAACCAAATAACATTGAACGTCATTGCAAGATATGCATTATATGTGTTAATCTTTTAAATATATGATACTTTCCTGCCAGTAAAAGCCTGTCTTTTATTTTAGTTATTCAATCCATATAATTAAGGTAGATGAGAAAAAACGTTGCTGTGGGCTGGGTGTTGTCAGTACATTTTGTCACGTAGGCTGCCGCTGTTACTCATACATCGTTATGGTTACTGGCTCGCAAAAAGAAACAAAACTTGTCGTTGAGAAATCACTTTATCCAAGAAAAAGAGAAACAATACCGAAAATTAGAAAGAATACTAACCTTTGCCACTAGATGGCAGTCGCGTATTAGAAATGGGAGAGTCAGTTGCGACTTGAGTTGAAGTTTTAAGACTGGAGATAATGAGTCTCCAGCGAAAATAGTAAACTATTATTGCTTAATGGATGTGATGACACTCCAACAATGAACATATGTGAAAAGTTGTAGCCTCAAAATCAGGCAATGTAGAATTTAATACCTTTATGAAATTATTTAATACATAATTGTATTAAAACATGAACTGTTTGGGCAGCATTTCAAGTTAATTTTAAGGCTGACCATAGCCATACCATTCCAAGATATTAAAAATCAGTTCATAGTTGTGTGTCAGGGCTATAATATCATGCTGACCACATTTTGTGTGAATGTGATGAACCCCCTAGGAAGAGTATTTCAAAGTTTGGTACGTGAAAAAACACTTAAAAACACACAAAATCCAAAATAGCTCACTTCCTGTTGGGAAAAGTTAAGGGATGCAAATGAGAAATGTGTGTGTCTTGAGGAGACCCTTATGCCTACCAGACGTGGTGCATTTACGTGAAAGTATATGTCCACAATATTAGAAAAAAGCCATAGGGGGCGCTGTGTAGCCACGCCCAGATGAATGTGGATATGGATGTGATTGCACTCCAAAAGTGAATATATTTGTAAAATATCAGCCCGATCAGATGATGTAGAACGGAATTAAGCCCACTTCCTGTTTTTGGGCGTAACGTGTGTATTATACGCCTCGCCATTGCCAAACCGTTTGAGATATCAAAAATCCTTTCGTCATTTAGGGTCAGGACTATTCTAAGATCATGATGACTACATTTGGTGTGAATGTGATGAATACCTTAGCAGGAACGCATTCAAACATGATAAAAACCTCACGTCCGTTGCCAGATGGTGGCGCTATAACATTGATTTCTTCTTGGTATTTGGATGTGATTACACTCTAACAGTGAACATATTTGTAAAATATCAGCCAGATCAGACAATGTAGACCATGAATTTATGGCAACTTCCTGTTGGCGCGGCGTGACATGAAAATTGTACGCCTCGCAATGACCATACCGTTTGAGATATCAAAAATATCCTTTGGAATTAGTATCATGACTATCCTGAGACCACTTTGACCCCATTTCGTGTGAATGCAATGAAGCCCCTAGGAGGAGTACTTAAAA
This sequence comes from Conger conger, assembly GCF_963514075.1. NCBI lineage: Eukaryota > Metazoa > Chordata > Actinopteri > Anguilliformes > Congridae > Conger > Conger conger. The sequence continues at coordinate 63,239 of NW_026890400.1, forward strand.
GTGTAGTACGTGTAAAATGCACAAAATTCAAAATGGCTGACTTCCTGTTCACATATTTGATTCGATACGAATGAGAAATGTGGTTGTCCAGAGGAGTCCCACATGCCTACCAAATTAGGTGAAGGTAGCTCAAAGTGCCTGTCCACAATAGAAGACAAAGCATTAGGGGGCGCTGTGGAGTCCCTCGGCGACGCCCCGGTCTGCGCATCTGACACATCCTGACAGCCAACACTTCTCATGTGTGTGCAACATTCCATGAGTTTCCATCCATGGCAAGCACCTCAAAAATGCAAAATACATTGAAAAAAAAGAGAATAATAATTATAGGGGGCGCTGTCTAGCCACGCCCCGATTGATATGTATATATTTCATATTGTACTCCAACAGTGAACATATTTGTAAAATATCAGCCAGATCGGACGATGTCGAAAAAAAAGTCATTTTTTTGCACGCAATATGTGTACTGTACGACTCGCCATTTCCATACCGTTTGAGATATCAAAAATCCCTTCACAGCTTATGGTCATGAGAATCCTAAGATCATGCTGACTACATTTCGTGTGAATGTGATGAATGCCCTAGCAGGAAGGCATAGAAATATGATAAAGACCTCACTTCCTGTTGCCAGATGGTGGCGCTATAACATTGACCCGTTCTTGGGATATGGATGTGATTATACTCCAACAATAAACGTATTTCTAAAATATCAGCCAGATCAGACAATGCAGACCATGAAATTACGGCCACTTCCTGTTGGCGCGGCGTGACATAAAAATTCTACGCCTCCCTAGGACCGTCCCGTTTGAGCTATCAAAAATATCCTGTCAATTTAGCATCATGAATATCCTGAGACCATTCTGACCACAGGTGGTGTGAATGTGATGAACCCCCTAGGAGGAGTACTTAAAAGTGCAGTACGTGTAAAACGCACAAAATCCAAAATAGCTGACTTCCTGTTTGTATATTTGATTAGATGCGAATGAGAAATGTGTTCGGTCCGAGGAGTGCTATATGCATATAAAATTTGGTGAAGGTAGCTCAAAGTGCCTTCCCACAATAGAAGACAATGCGATAGGGGGCGCTGTGGAGTCCCTCGGCCACGCCCAGGTCTGAGCATCTAATCCATCCTGAAGGTCCTCATTTCTGATGTGTGTGCAAAATTCCCAGACTTTTTATGCATGGCAAGCACCTCAAAAAGGCCCATTTGCATATAGAAAAAAGAATAATAATAATAAATATAGCTGCAAGCAGCAATGAACGGGCCCAAGCCCCATGGGGGCAACCGCCTTGGTGGCATAGTTCTGCCAATGACATGTTTCACAACATGTACACAATTTGGAAATAATCACCTTCCTGGACAACGTATAGTGTGCACAGGAATTTCCCTTTGATCAATGAAGATGTTGGCGCTGCTATTGGAATGCATCAATGATATAAGCCTCACTTCCTGTTGCCAGATGGTGGCGCTATATTATTGATCCGTGTATGTTTTTTGAATTTGATTAAACTCCAGAAATAAACATATTTGTACATTTTCAGCCACATCGGAAGATGTTCAGCGAAATTAAGGTCAATTCCTGTTTCCAGATGATGCTGCTATAACATTGAGTCGTTTTTGGAATATGGATTTGATTACACTCCAACACTGAGCATCTGTGTAAAGTTGCAGTCACATCAGACATTGGAGAATTTAAGTATGACCACTTCCTGTTTGTCTGGCATGATGTGTTTTTTATGTGCCTGACCATAGCTATATCATCCCAGTAAATCAAAAATCTGTTTTGTCAGGACCATCCTAGCATCATGCTGACCACATTTACCGTGAATGTCATGAACCCATTGAAAAATAATGCTTAAGAATGCAATATAAGGCTCACTTCCTGTTGCCAGCGGGTGGCGCTTTGCCATTTAGCCTTTATTGGAAAATGGATGAGATTACACTCCAAAAATGAACGTGTGAAGTTTCAGCCACATCAGACAATGTAGAATGAAATAAAAATAACGTCTTGCTTGCACATTGTGATAACATGCTACAGTCCTGTATGGAGAGCAGAGATTAATTAATTTCCATAGTTTTTACACGGGGAGGCACAATTTATGCTTGAAAAGTCATTAGGCCATAAACATGCACTCAAAATGAAAACAATTGGCTTCAAGAAACTATTCAAATTCATTGTGGCTGCAGCGGGGATCGAACGGCTGAACTTGCGTGCCTTAATCCACCGCCCTAACCATTACGCTATACTGCCCGCTTATACACGGGTGCCATCTATTGGCCAAATGTCTCCTTTTATCTTGGTTTAATAATTTCTCTACGAAGTGTCGGATAATATTGCACGAAACGTCTAGTTAACCAGCATCATTCTTTTCCATTTCACTGGTAATTATGCTGCCTGAAACGCATTTGTTCAGCCAAATCTAAAAGAGATGCCAACTCTATGCCCTCAATACAGTATTTTCATATTAATTTACCATTCCTAGCGAAATTGTATGTTCTCTTAATTCGTGTTTAATGACAAGCCTAATAAACTAACATAGCTGGCGATTTAACTGAAAGTTTTCTATTCTTGTAAACCAACGTAGCTGACCTGTTTTTTGACTCACACAGACAGTGGACTGGCTGGCTGCTGTTATCCCGTGCGTGTCATCTCGCAACGACCTGCATGTGATACCTTTGTTGAACAAAACGGTCTCATGTTAACACAGCGTTCGAGCAGAGCCACCTCAGACGCTAAAGTTTCTTTTTGACTTCATGTGTTAATCTTTTTAAAAGATGATACTCTCCTGCCAGTTAAAGCCTTTCTTTAAGTCTTTAAATGTCTTTAATATTTATTTTAGTTATTCAATTCATGTAATGAAAATGGATGCAAAGAAACGTCGGGCTGCGTGTTGTCAATACATTTTGTCACGTAGGCTGCAGCTGTAAATCATACATCGTTATGCCTACTGGCTCGCTAGAAAAAAACAAAAACCTATCGTTGAAAAATCACTTGAAGGAAGAAAAAAATGAAAGTACCACTTTCTGCCAATAAATTGAATCGCCGTATCAGAAATGGGGGGAAGTTACAGCGACGCAGTTAGTCTGTGAGTAGAACAGATTGTGTGGACAACTTCACTGTTTCCACAAAGGAACCAAAAGTGTGCTTTTTAACAGGACTTGGTCAGTGTAATGATATAAATGCTAGCATTCGATTATGGTCAACGGTACCGAAAATGCCCGTTGCACCAGCCATCATAACAAATGTCCCAATACAGGATCGATCTATATATTTTTATTTCACGTTGACAGTGTAGGCTATTATGTGTATTCCGACGCGAATTACATTTAATTGGGTTACGGCATTCACTTCAATCGAATGAAGTCAAATAGAAACGGCTCAAATTCCTTAATAAGGCTTCTTAATTTTCAAGCCAACTTTCCGAACAGCTGTTTTGTATTGAGTCCTTAAAATGCTACAATACGGTTTTTTAAAAATCCAAATAACATTGAACGTCAAAGCAATATATGCATTATATGTGTTAATCTTTTAAATATATGATGCTTTCCTGCCAGTAAAAGCCTATTTTTTATTTTAGTTATTCAATCGAGTTAATTAAGATAGATGAGAAAAAACGTTGGTGTGGGCTGGGTGTTTTCAGTACATTTTGTCATGTAGGCTGTCGCTGTTACTCATACATCGTTATGGTTACTGGCTCGCAAAAAGAAACAAAACATGTCGTTGAGAAATCACTTTATCCAAGAAAAAGAGAAAGAATACCGAAAATTAGAAAGAATACTAACCTTTGCCACTAGATGGCAGTCGCGTATTAGAAATGGGAGAGTCAGTTGCGACTTGCGTTGAAGTTTTAAGACTGGAGATAATGAGTCTCCAGCGAAAATAGTAAACTATTATTGCTTAATGGATGTGATGACACTCCAACAATGAACATATGTGAAAAGATGTAGCCTCAAAATCAGGCAATGTAGAATTTAATACCTTTTTGAAATTATTTAATATATAATTTTCCTATTTGGGCAGCATTACAAGTTAATTTTAAGGCTGACCATAGCCATACCATTCCAAGATATTAAAAATCTGTTCATAGTTGTGTGTCAGGGCTATAATATCATGCTGACCACATTTTGTGTGAATGTGATGAACCCCCTAGGAAGAGTATTTCAAAGTTTGGTACGTGAAAAAACACTTAAAAACACACAAAATCCAAAATAGCTCACTTCCTGTTGGGAAAAGTTAAGGGATGCAAATGAGAAATGTGTGTGTCTTGAGGAGACCCTTATGCCTACCAGACGTGGTGCATTTACGTGAAAGTATATGTCCACAATATTAGAAAAAAGCCATAGGGGGCGCTGTGTAGCCACGCCCAGATGAATGTGGATATGGATGTGATTGCACTCCAAAAGTGAATATATTTGTAAAATATCAGCCCGATCAGATGATGCAGAACGGAATTAAGCCCACTTCCTGTTTTTGGGCGTAACGTGTGTATTATACGCCTCGCCATTGCCAAACCGTTTGAGATATCAAAAATCCTTTCGTCATTTAGGGTCAGGACTATTCTAAGATCATGATGACTACATTTGGTGTGAATGTGATGAATACCTTAGCAGGAACCCATACAAACATGATAAAAACCTCACGTCCGTTGCCAGATGGTGGCGCTATAACATTGATTTCTTCTTGGTATTTGGATGTGATTACACTCTAACAGTGAACATATTTGTAAAATATCAGCCAGATCAGACAATGTAGACCATGAATTTATGGCAACTTCCTGTTGGCTCGGCGTGACATGAAAATTGTACGCCTCGCCATGACCATACCGTTTGAGATATCAAAAATATCCTTTGGAATTAGTATCATGACTATCCTGAGACCACTTTGACCACATTTCGTGTGAATGCAATGAACCCCCTAGGAGGAGTACTTAAAAGTGGAGTACGTGTAAAATGCACAAAATTCAAAATGGCTGACTTCCTGTTCACATATTTGATTCGATGCGAATGAGAAATGTGTTTGGCAAGAGGAGCCCCACATGCAGACCAAATTAGGTGAAGGTAGCTCAAAGTGCCTGTCCACAATAGAAGACAAAGCATTAGGGGGCGCTGTGGAGTCCCTCGGCCACGCCCATGTCTGAGCATCTGATACGTCCTGACAGCCAACACTTCTCATGTGTGTGCAAAATTCCGTGAGTTTCCATCCATGGCAAGCACCTCAAAAATGCTAAATACATTGAAAAAAAAGAGAATAATAATTATAGGGGGCGCTGTGTAGCCACGCCCCGATTGATATGTATATATTTCATATTGTACTCCAACAGTGAACATATTTGTAAAATATCAGCCAGATCGGACCATGTCGAAAAAAAAGTCATTTTTTTGCACGAAATATGTGTACTGTACGACTCGCCATTTCCATACCGTTTGAGATATCAAAAATCCCTTCACAGCTTATGGTCATGACTATCCTACGATCATGCTGACCACATTTCGTGTGAATGTGATGAATGCCCTAGCAGGAAAGCATACAAATATGATAAAGACCTCACTTCCTGTTGCCAGATGGTGGCGCTATAACATTGACCCGTTCTTGGGATATGGATGTGATTATACTCCAACACTAAACATATTTCTGAAATATCAGCCAGATCAGACGATGTTGACCATGAAATTATGACCACTTCCTGTTGGCGCGGCGTGACATAAAAATTGCACGCCTCGCCATGACCATCCCGTTTGAGCTATCAAAAATATCCTGGCAATTTAGCATCATGAATATCCTGAGACCATTCTGACCACAGTTGGTGTGAATGCGATGAACCCCCTAGGAGGAGTACGTAAAAGTGTAGTACGTGTAAAACACACAAAATCCAAAATAGCTCACTTCCTGTTTGCATATTTGCATCAATGCGAATGAGAAATGTGTTTGAATTGAGGAGCCACACATGGTTACCAAATTAGTTTCATGTAGTTCAAAGTGCCTGCCCAATATAGACAACAATGCAATGGGGGGGGGGGGGTCAGCGCAATAGGGGGCGCTGTGGAGTCCCTCGGCCACACCCAGGTCTGAGCATCTGATAGATCCTGACGGCCACCACTTCTGATGTGTCTGCAAAATTTCAAGACTTTTTAGCCATGGCAAGGCCCTCAAAAATGCCCATTTGACGGAAGAGAAAGAATAATAATAATAATAATAATAATAATAATAATAATAATAATAATCCTTCCAATAACAATAGGGTCCTTCGCACCCTACGGTGCTTGGGCCCTAAATATAGCTGCAAGCAGCAATGAACGGGCCCAAGCACCATGGGCGCAACCGCCTTGGTGGCATAGTTGTGCCAATGACATGTTTCACAATATGTACACACTTTGGAAATAATCACCTTCCTGGACAACGTATAGTGTGCACAGGAATTCCCCTTTGATCAATGAAGATGTTGCTGCTGCTATTGGAATGCATCAATGATATAAGCCTCACTTCCTATTGCCAGATGGTGGCGCTATAATATTGAGCCATGTATGGTTTTTGAATTTGATTACATTCCTGAAATAAACATATTTGTACGTTTTCAGCCACATCGGAAGATGTTGAGCGAAATTAAGGTTAATTCCTGTTTCCAGATGATGCTGCTATAACATTGAGTCATTTTTGGAATATGGATTTGATTAGACTCAAACACTGAGCATCTTTGTAAAGTTGCAGTCACATCAGACATTGAAGAATTTAAGTATGACCACTTCCTGTTTGTCTGGCATGATGGGTTTTTTATGTGCCTGACCATTGCTATATCATCCCAGTAAATCAAAAATCTGTTTTGTCAGGTATGGTTCATGGATTTGATTACACTCCAATAATGAACATATTTGTACATTTTCAGCCAAATTGGAAGATGTCAAGTAAAATTTAAGCCACTTCCTGTTGCCAGATGGTGGCGGTATAATATTGAGCCGTGTATGGTTTATGGATTTGATTACACTCCAATAATTAACATATTTGTACATTTTCAGCCAAATTGGAAGATGTCAAGTAAAATTAAAGCCACTTCCTGTTCCCAGATGGTGGTGCTATGCCATTGAGCCTTTCTTGGTATATGGATGAGATTACACTCCAAAAATGAACATGTGTGAAGTTTCTGCCACATCAGACAATGTAGAATGAAACAAAAATTACTTCTTGCTTGCACATTGTAATAATATGCTCCAGTCCTGTATTGAGAGCAGAGATGAATTAATTTCAATAGATTTTACAGCGGGAGGCACAATTTACGCTTGAGAAGTCATTCGGTTATAAATATGCACTCAAAATAAAACCATTGGCGAAAAGAAACTATTCTACTTTATTGTGGCCGCACCGGGGATGGAACTGCGGACCTTGCATGTCTTAATCCACTGTCTGAACCATTAAGCTATATTGCCCTCTTATACACGTACGCCATCTATTGGCCAAAAGTTGTATGTTTCCTTTTATCTTGGTTAAATAATTTCTCTCCTAAGTGTCGGATAATATTGCATTAAATGTCTAGTTAGCCAGCATCATTCTTTTCCATTTCACCGGTAATTATGCTGCCTGAAACGCATTTGTTCAGTCAAATCTAAAGGAGATGCCAAGTCTCTGCCCTCAATCCGGTATTTTCATATTAAGTCAAAAATTCCTAGCGAAATTGTATGTTCTCTTAATTCGTGTTTAATGACAAGCAAAATAAACTAACATATCTGGCGATTTAACTGAAAGTTTTCTATTCATGTAAACAAACGTAGCTGACCAGTTTTTTTGACTCACACAGACAGTGGACAGGCTGGCTGCTGTTAGCCAATGCGCGTCATCTCGCAACGACCTGCATGCCATACCTTTGTTGAACATAACGGTCTCATGTTAACACAGAGTTCGACCAGAGCCATCTCAAACGTTAACGTTTCTTTTTGACTTTTGACTCTTTTAAATATATGCTACTCTCCTGCCAGTTAAAGACAGTCATTAAATGTCTTTAATATTTATTTCAGATATTCTATTCAAAAATGAAAATAGATGCAAAGAAACGTCGGGCTGGGTGTTGTCAATACATTTTGTCACGTAGGCTGCAGCTGTAAATCATACATCGTTATGCCTACTGGCTCGCTAGAAAAAAAACAAAAACCTATCGTTGAAAAATCACTTGAAGGAAGAAAAATATAAAAGTTCCACTTTCTGCCAATAAATGGAATCCCCGTATCAGAAATGGGGGGAAGTTACAGCGACGCAGTTAGTCTGTGAGTAGAATAGATTGTGTAGACAACTTCACTGTTTCCACAAAGGTGATGTGCTTTTTAACAGGACTTGGTCAGTGTAATGATATAAATGCTAGCATTCGATTATGGTCAACGGTACCGAAAATGCCCGTTGCACCAGCCATCATAACAAATGTCCCAATACAGGATCGATTTAAACCTCTATATATTTTTATTTCACGTTGACAGTGTAGGCTATTATGTGTATTCCGACGCGAATTACATTTAATTGGGTTACGGCATTCACTTCAATCGAATGAAGTCAAATAGAAACGGCTCGAATTCCTTAATAAGGCTTCTTGGTTTTCAAGCTAACTTTCCGAACAGCTGTTTTGTATTGAGTCCTTAACCAGCATCATTCTTTTCCATTTCACTGGTAATTATGCTGCCTGAAACGCATTTGTTCAGCCAAATCTAAAAGAGATGCCAACTCTCTGCCCTCAATACAGTATTTTCATATTAATTTACCATTCCTAGCGAAATTGTATGTTCTCTTAATTCGTGTTTAATGACAAGCCTAATAAACTAACATAGCTGGCGATTTAACTGAAAGTTTTCTATTCATGTAAACCAACGTAGCTGACCTGTTTTTTGACTCACACAGACAGTGGACTGGCTGGCTGCTGTTAGCCCGTGCGTGTCATCTCGCAACGACCTGCATGTGATACCTTTGTTGAACAAAACGGTCTCATGTTAACACAGCGTTCGAGCAGAGCCACCTCAGACGCTAAAGTTTCTTTTTGACTTCATGTGTTAATCTTTTAAAAATATGATACTCTCCTGCCAGTTAAAGCCTGTCTTTAAGTCTTTAAATGTCTTTAATATTTATTTTAGTTATTCAATTCATGTAATGAAAATAGATGCAAAGAAACGTCGGGCTGGGTGTTGTCAATACATTTTGTCACGTAGGCTGCAGCTCTAAATCATACATCGTTATGCCTACTGGCTCGCTAGAAAAAAACAAAAACCTATCGTTGAAAAATCACTTGAAGGAAGAAAAAAATGAAAGTACCACTTTCTGCCAATAAATTGAATCGCCGTATCAGAAATGGGGGGAAGTTACAGCGACGCAGTTAGTCTGTGAGTAGAACAGATTGTGTAGACAACTTCACTGTTTCCACAAAGGAACCAAAAATGTGCTTTTTAACAGGACTTGGTCAGTGTAATGATATAAATGCTAGCATTCGATTATGGTCAACGGTACCGAAAATGCCCGTTGCACCAGCCATCATAACAAATGTCCCAATACAGGATCGATTTAAACCTCTATATATTTTTATTTCACGTTGACAGTGTAGGCTATTATGTGTATTCCGACGCGAATTACATTTAATTGGGTTACGGCATTCACTTCAATCGAATGAAGTCAAATAGAAACGGCTCGAATTCCTTAATAAGGCTTCTTGGTTTTCAAGCCAACTTTCCGAACAGCTGTTTTGTATTGAGTCCTTAAAATGCAACAATACGGTTTTTTAAAAATACAAATAACATTGAACGTCAAAGCAATATATGCATTATATGTGTTAATCTTTTAAATATATGATACTTTCCTGCCAGTAAAAGCCTGTTTTTTATTTTAGTTATTCAATCGAGTTAATTAAGATAGATGAGAAAAAACGTTGCTGTGGGCTGGGTGTTTTCAGTACATTTTGTCATGTAGGCTGCCGCTGTTACTTATACATCGTTATGGTTACTGGCTCGCAAAAAGAAACAAAACTTGTCGTTGAGAAATCACTTTATCCAAGAAAAAGAGAAACAATACCGAAAATTAGAAAGAATACTAACCTTTGCCACTAGATGGCAGTCGCGTATTAGAAATGGGAGAGTCAGTTGCGACTTGAGTTGAAGTTTTAAGACTGGAGATAATGAGTCTCCAGCGAAAATAGTAAACTATTATTGCTTAATGGATGTGATGACACTCCAACAATGAACATATGTGAAAAGATGTAGCCTCAAAATCAGGCAATGTAGAATTTAATACCTTTTTGAAATTATTTAATATATAATTTTCCTATTTGGGCAGCATTACAAGTTAATTTTAAGGCTGACCATAGCCATACCATTCCAAGATATTAAAAATCAGTTCATAGTTGTGTGTCAGGGCTATAATATCATGCTGACCACATTTTGTGTGAATGTGATGAACCCCCTAGGAAGAGTATTTCAAAGTTTGGTACGTGAAAAAACACTTAAAAACACACAAAATCCAAAATAGCTCACTTCCTGTTGGGAAAACTTAAGGGATGCAAATGAGAAATGTGTGTGTCTTGAGGAGACCCTTATGCCTACCAGACGTGGTGCATTTACGTGAAAGTATATGTCCACAATATTAGAAAAAAGCCATAGGGGGCGCTGTGTAGCCACGCCCAGATGAATGTGGATATGGATGTGATTGCACTCCAAAAGTGAATATATTTGTAAAATATCAGCCCGATCAGATGATGTAGAACGGAATTAAGCCCACTTCCTGTTTTTGGGCGTAACGTGTGTATTATACGCCTCGCCATTGCCAAACCGTTTGAGATATCAAAAATCCTTTCGTCATTTAGGGTCAGGACTATTCTAAGATCATGATGACTACATTTGGTGTGAATGTGATGAATACCTGAGCAGGAACGCATACAAACATGATAAAAACCTCACGTCCGTTGCCAGATGGTGGCGCTATAACATTGATTTCTTCTTGGTATTTGGATGTGATTACACTCTAAAAGTGAACATATTTGTAAAATATCAGCCAGATCAGACAATGTAGACCATGAATTTATGGCAACTTCCTGTTGGCGCGGCGTGACATGAAAATTGTACGCCTCGCCATGACCATACCGTTTGAGATATCAAAAATATCCTTTGGAATTAGTATCATGACTATCCTGAGACCACTTTGACCACATTTCGTGTGAATGCAATGAACCCCCTAGGAGGAGTACTTAAAAGTGTAGTACGTGTAAAATGCACAAAATTCAAAATGGCTGACTTCCTGTTTACATATTTGATTCGATACGAATGAGAAATGTGTTTGTCCAGAGAAGCCCCACATGCATACCAAATTAGGTGAAGGTAGCTCAAAGTGCCTGTCCACAATAGAAGACAAAGCATTAGGGGGCGCTGTGGAGTCCCTTGGCCACGCCCAGGTCTGAGCATCTGATATGTCCTGACAGCCAACACTTCTCATGTGTGTGCAAAATTCTGTGAGTTTCCATCAATGGCAAGCACCTCAAAAATGCAAAATACATTGAAAAAAAAGAGAATAATAATTATAGGGGGCGCTGTCTAGCCACGCCCCGATTGATATGTATATATCTGATATTGTACTGCTACAATGAACATATTTGTAAAATATCAGCCAGATCGGACGATGTCGAAAAAAAAGTCATTTTTTTGCACGCAATATGTGTACTGTACGACTCGCCATTTCCATACCGTTTGAGATATCAAAAATCCCTTCACAACTTAGCGTAAGGACTATCTTACGATCATGCTGACCGCATTTGGTGTGAATGTGCTGAATGCCCTAGCAGGAAGGCATACAAATATGTTAAAGACCTCACTTCCTATTGCCAGATGGTGGCGCTATAACACTGACCTGTTCTTGGGATATGGATGTGATTACACTCCAACAATAAACAAATTTCTAAAATATCAGCCAGATCAGACAATGTAGACCATGAAATTATGGCCACTTCCTGTTGGCGTGGCGTGACATAAAAATTGTAATCCTCCCCGTGACTGTCCCGTTTGAGCTATCAAAAATATCCTGGCAATTTAGCATCATGACTATCCTGAGACCATTCTGACCACAGTTGGTGTGAATGCGATGAACCCCCTAGGAGGAGTACTTAAAAGTGTAGTACGTGTAAAACTCAGAAAATCCAAAATGGCTGACTTCCTGTTTAGATATTTGATTAGATCCGAATGAGAAATGTGTTTGGACCGAGGAGCGCTATTTGGCCACCAAATTAGGTGCAGGTAGCTCAAAGTGCCTGCCCACAATAGAAGACAATGCGATAGGGGGCACTGTGGAGTCCCTCGGCCACGCCCAGGTCTGAGCATCTGAGAGCTCCTGACAGCAACCACTTCTGATGTGTGTGCAAAATGTCAAGACTTTTTACGCATGGCAAGGCCCTCAAAAAAGCCCATTTGCCTGATGAAAAAGAATAATAATAATAAATATAGCTGCAAGCAGCAATGAACGGGCCCATGCACCATGGGCGCAACCGCCTTGGTGGCATAGTTGTGCCAATGACATGTTTCACAGTATGTACACACTTTGGAAATAATCACCTTCCTGGACAACGTATAGTGTGCACAGGAATTCCCCTTTGATCAATGAAGATGTTGGTGTTTCTATTGGAATGCATCAATGATATAAGCCTCACTTCCTATTGCCAGATGGTGGCGGTATAATATTGAGCCGTGTATGGTTCATGGATTTGATTACACTCCAATAATTAACATATTTGTACATTTTCAGCAATATTGGAAGATGTCAAGTAAAATTTAAGCCACTTCCTGTTGCCAGATGGTGGCGCTATAATATTGAGCCGTGTATGCTTTATGGATTTGATTACACTCCAATAATTAACATATTTGTCCATTTTCAGCCAAATTGGAAGATGTCAAGTAAAATTAAAGCCACTTCCTGTTGCCAGATGGTGGCGCTATGCCATTGAGCCTTTCTTGGTATATGGATGAGATTACACTCCAAAAATGAACATGTGTGAAGTTTCTGCCACATCAGACAATGTAGAATGAAACAAAAATTACTTCTTGCTTGCACATTGTAATAATATGCTCCAGTCCTGTATGGAGAGCAGAGATGAATTAATTTCAATAGATTTTACAGCGGGAGGCACAATTTACGCTTTAGAAGTCATTCGGTTATAAATATGCACTCAAAATAAAACCATTGGCGTAAAGAAACTATTCAACTTTATTGTGGCCGCACCGGGGATGGAACCGCGGACCTTGAATGTCTTAATCCACTGTCTGAACCATTAAGCTATACTGCCCTCTTATACACGGGCGCCATCAATTGGCCAAAAGTTGTACGCTTCCTTTTATCTTGGTTAAATAATTTCTCTCCGAAGTGTCGGATATTATTGCATTAAACGTCTCGTTAGCCAGCATCATTCTTTTCCATTTCACCGGTAATTATGCTGTCTGAAACGCATTTGTTCAGCCAAATCTAAAGGAGATGCCAAGTCTCTGCCCTCAATCCGGTATTTTCATATTAAGTCAAAAATTCCTAGCGAAATTGTATGTTCTCTTAATTCGTGTTTAATGACAAGCAAAATAAACTAACATATCTGGCGATTTAACTGAAAGTTTTCTATTCATGTAAACAAACGTAGCTGACCTGTTTTTTGACTCACACAGACAGTGGACAGGCTGGCTGCTGTTAGCCAATGCGCGTCATCTCGCAACGACCTGTTGACAGTGTAGGCTATTATGTGTATTCCGACGCGAATTACATTTAATTGGGTTACGGCATTCACTTCAATCGAATGAAGTCAAATAGAAACGGCTCGAATTCCTTAATAAGGCTTCTTGGTTTTCAAGCTAACTTTCCGAACAGCTGTTTTGTATTGAGTCCTTAAAATGCTACAACACGGTTTTTTTTAAAACAAATAACAACGTCATTGCAAGAAATATGCAATACCAACTTTTGCCAGTAGATGGCAGTCGCGTATTAGAAATGGGAGAGTCAGTTGCGACTTGCGTTGAAGTTTTAAGACTGGATATAATGAGTCTCCAGCGAAAATAGTGAACTATTATTGCTTAATGGATGTGATGACACTCCAACAATGAACATATGTGAAAAGTTGTAGCCTCAAAATCAGGCAATGTAGAATTTAATACCTTTTTGAAATTATTTAATACATAATTGTATTAAAACATGAACTGTTTGGGCAGCATTACAAGTTAATTTTAAGGCTGACCTTAGCCATACCATTCCAAGATATTAAAAATCATTTCATAGTTGTGTGTCAGGGCTATAATATCATGCTGACCACATTTTGTGTGAATGTGATGAACCCCCTAGGAAGAGTATTTCCAAGTTTGGTACGTGAAAAAACACTTAAAAACACACAAAATCCAAAATAGCTCACTTCCTGTTGGGAAAAGTTAAGGGATGCAAATGAGAAATGTGTGTGTCTTGAGGAGACCCATATGCCTACCAAACGTGGTGCATTTACGTGAAAGTATATGTCCACAATATTAGAAAAAAGCCATAGGGGGCGCTGTGTAGCCACGCCCAGATGAATGTGGATATGGATGTGATTGCACTCCAAAAGTGAATATATTTGTGAAATATCAGCTCGATCAGATGATGTAGAACGGAATTAAGCCCACTTCCTGTTTTTGGGTGTAACGTGTGTATTATACGCCTCGCCATTGCCAAACCGTTTGAGATATCAAAAATCCTTTCGTCATTTAGGGTCAGGACTATTCTAAGATCATGATGACTACATTTGGTGTGAATGTGATGAATACCCTAGCAGGAACGCATACAAACATGATAAAAACGTCACTTCCGTTGCCAGATGGTGGCGCTATAACATTGATTTCTTCTTGGTATTTGGATGTGATTACACTCTAACAGTGAACATATTTGTAAAATATCAGCCAGATCAGACAATGTAGACCATGAATTTATGGCTACTTCCTGTTGGCGCGGCGTGACATGAAAATTGTACGCCTCGCCATGACCATACCGTTTGAGATATCAAAAATATCCTTTGGAATTAGTATCATGACTATCCTGAGACCGCTTTGACCACATATCGTGTGAATGCAATGAACCCCCTAGGAGGAGTACTTAAAAGTGTAGTACGTGTAAAATGCACAAAATTCAAAATGGCTGACTTCCTGTTCACATATTTGATTCGATGCGAATGAGAAATGTGTTTGTCCAGAGGAACCCCACATGCATACCAAATTAGGTGAAGGTAGCTCAAAGTGCCTGTCCACAATAGAAGACAAAGCATTAGGGGGCGCTGTGGAGTCCCTCGGCCACGCCCAGGTCTGAGCATCTGATAGGTCCTGACAGCCAACACTTGTCATGTGTGTGCAAAATTCCGTGAGTTTCCATCCATGGCAAGCACCTCAAAAATGCTAAATACATTGAAAAAAAAGTGAATAATAATTATAGGGGGCGCTGTCTAGCCACGCCCCGATTGATATGTATATATTTCATATTGTACTCCAACAGTGAACATATTTGTAAAATATCAGCCAGATCGGACGATGTCGAAAAAAAAGTCATTTTTTTGGACGCAATATGTGTACTGTACGACTCGCCATTTCCATACCGTTTGAGATATCAAAAATCCCTTCACAGCTTATGGTCATGACTATCCTAAGATCATGCTGACCACATTTCGTGTGAATGTGATGAATGCCCTAGCAGGAAGGCATACAAATATGATAAAGACCTGACTTCCTGTTGCCAGATGGTGGCGCTATAACATTGACCCGTTCTTAGGATATGGATGTGATTATACTCCAACACTAAACATATTTCTAAAATATCAGCCAGATCAGACGATGTTGACCTTGAAATTATGACCACTTCCTGTTGGCGCGGCGTGACATAAAAATTGCACGCCTCGCCATGACCATCCCGTTTGAGCTATCAAAAATATCCTGGCAATTTAGCATCATGAATATCCTGAGACCATTCTGACCACAGTTGGTGTGAATGCGATGAACCCCCTAGGAGGAGTACGTAAAAGAGTAGTACGTGTAACACACACAAAATCCAAAATAGCTCACTTCCTGTTCGCATATTTGCATCAATGTGAATGAGAAATGTGTTTGAATTGAGGAGCCACACATGGTTACCAAATTAGTTTCATGTAGTTCAAAGTGCCTGCCCACAATAGACAACAATGCAATGGTGGGGGGGGGTCAGCGCAATAGGGGGCGCTGTGGAGTCCCTCGGCCACACCCAGGTCTGAGCATCTGATAGATCCTGACGGCCACCACTTCTGATGTGTCTGCAAAATTTCAAGACTTTTTAGCCATGGCAAGGCCCTCAAAAATGCCCATTTGACGGAAGAGAAAGAATAATAATAATAATAATAATAATAATAATAATAATAATAATCCTTCCAATAACAATAGGGTCCTTCGCACCCTACGGTGCTTGGGCCCTAATAATAATAATAATAATAATAATAATCCTTCCAATAACAATAGGGTCCTTCGCACCCTACGGTGCTTGGGCCCTAATAATAATAATAATAATAATAATAATCCTTCCAATAACAATAGGGTCCTTCGCACCCTACGGTGCTTGGGCCCTAATAATAATAATAATAATAATCCTTCCAATAACAATAGGGTCCTTCGCACCCTACGGTGCTTGGGCCCTAATAATAATAATAATAATAATCCTTCCAATAACAATAGGGTCCTTCGCACCCTACGGTGCTTGGGCCCTAAATATAGCTGCAAGCAGCAATGAACGGGCCCAAGCACCATGGGGGCAACCGCCTTGGTGGCATAGTTGTACCAATGACATGTTTAACAATATGTACACACTTTGGAAATAATCACCTTCCTTGGCAACATATAGTGTGCACAGGAATTCCCCTTTGATCAATGAAGATGTTGGTGTTGCTATTGGAATGCTTCAATGATATAAGACTCACTTCCTGTTGCCAGATGGTGGCGCTATATTATTGAGCCGTGTATGGTTTTTGAATTTGATTACACTCCAATAATAAACCTATTTCTAAATTTTCAGCCTCATCGGAAGATGTTGAGTGAAATGAAGGTCAATTCAATGTTCTAGTTTCCAGATGGTGGCGCTATAACATTGAGTCGTTTTTGGAATATGGATTTAATTACACTCCAACAATATACATATTTCTAAATTTTCGGCCACATCGCAAGATGTCGAGTGAAATTAAGGCCACTTCCTGTTGCCAGATGGTGGCGCTATAACATTGAGTCATTTTTGGGATATGGATGTGATTACACTCCCACAACAAACATATCTGTGTAATATCAACGAGATCAGACCATCTAGAATGAAATTACGACCACTTCCTGTTCCCGCAGCGAGACCTCAAATTGTACGCCTCGCCATAGCCGTACCGTTTGACATATCAGAAATATCCTTTCAATTTAGCATCAGGATTATCCTGAGACCATTCTCACCACATTTGGTGTGAATGTGAAGAACCCCCTAGGAGGAGTATTTCAGAGTTTGGTACGTGTAAAAACACTTAAAAACACACAAAATCCAGAATAGCTCACTTCCTGTTTGGAAAAGTTAAGGGATGCAAATGAGAAATGTGTGTGTCTTGAGGAGACCCATATGCATAAAATATTCGGTGAATTTACGTGAAAGTATATGTCCACAATATTAGAAAAGAACCATAGGGGGCGCTGCGTAGCCACGCCCACATGTATGTGGATATGGATGTGATTGCACTCCAACAGTGAATATATCTGTAAAATATCAGCCCAATCAGACGATGTAGAACGGAATTAAGCCCACTTCCTGTTTTCGCTCGTAACGTGTGTATTGTACGCCTCGCCATTGCCAAACCGTTTGAGATATCAAAAATCCCTTTGGCTTTTAGGTTCAGGACTATCCTAAGATCATGCTGACTGCATTTGGTGTGAATGTGATGAATACCCTAGCAGGAACGCATACAAATATGATAAAAACCTCACTTCCTGTTGCCAGATGGTGGCGCTATAACATTGACTTCTTCTTGGGACAATAATGTGAGTATACTCACACAGTGAACATATCTGTAAAATATCAGCCAGATCAGACGATGTAAACTACAAAATTATGGCCACTTCCTTTTGGCGCGGCGTGACATAAAAATTGTACGCCTCGCCATGACCATACCGTTTGAGATATCAAAAATATCCTGGCAATTTAGAATCATGACTATCTTGAGACCATTCTTACTGCATTTTGTGTGAATGCGATGAACCGCCTAGGAGGAGTACTTAAAAGTGCAGTAAATGTGAAAACGCACAAAATTCAAAATGGCTGACTTCCTGTTCGCATATTTGCATTAATGCCAATTAAAAATGTGTTTCAATTGAGGAGCCACACAAGCATACCAAATTAGGTTCATGTAGCTCAAAGTGCCTGCCCACAATAGACAACAATGCAATGGGGGGGGGGGGCAGCGCAATAGGGGGCGCTGTGGAGTCCCTCGGCCACACCCAGGTCTGAGCATCTGATCGATCCTGACGGCCACCACTTCTGATGTGTCTGCAAAGTTTCAAGACTTTTTAGCGATGGCAAGGCCCTCAAAAATGCCCATTTGACGGAAGAGAAAGAATAATAATAATAAATATAGCTGCAAGCAGCAATGAACGGGCCCAAGCACCATGGGCGCAACCGCCTTGGTGGCATAGTTGTGCCAATGACATGTTTCACAATATGTACACACTTTGGAAATAATCACCTTCCTTGGCAACGTATAGTGTGCACAGGAATTCCCCTTTGATCAATGAAGATGTTGGTGCTACTATTGGAATGCATCAATGATATAAGACTCACTTCCTGTTGCCAGATGGTGGCGCTATAATATTGAGCTGTGTATGGTTTTTGAATTTGATTACACTCCAATAATAAACCTATTTCAAAATTTTCAGCCACATCGGAAGATGTTGAGTGAAATTAAGGTCAATTCAATGTTCTAGATTCCAGATGGTGGCGCTATAACATTGAGTCGTTTTTGGAATATGGATTTAATTACACTCCAACAATATACATATTTCTAAATTTTCGGCCACATCGGAAGATGTCGAGTGAAATTAAGGCCACTTCCTGTTGCCAGATGGTGGCGCTATAACATTGAGTCATTTTTGGGATATGGATGTGATTACACTCCCACAACAAACATATCTGTGTAATATCAACGAGATCAGACCATCTAGAATGAAATTACGACCACTTCCTGTTCCCGCAGCGAGACCTCAAATTGTACGCCTCGCCATAGCCGTACCGTTTGACATATCAGAAATATCCTTTCAATTTAGCATCAGGATTATCCTGAGACCATTCTCACCACATTTGGTGTGAATGTGAAGAACCCCCTAGGAGGAGTATTTCAGAGTTTGGTACGTGTAAAAACACTTAAAAACACACAAAATCCAGAATAGCTCACTTCCTGTTTGGAAAAGTTAAGGGATGCAAATGAGAAATGTGTGTGTCTTGAGGAGACCCATATGCATAAAATATTCGGTGAATTTACGTGAAAGTATATGTCCACAATATTAGAAAAGAACCATAGGGGGCGCTGCGTAGCCACGCCCACATGTATGTGGATATGGATGTGATTGCACTCCAACAGTGAATATATCTGTAAAATATCAGCCCAATCAGACGATGTAGAACGGAATTAAGCCCACTTCCTGTTTTCGCTCGTAACGTGTGTATTGTACGCCTCGCCATTGCCAAACCGTTTGAGATATCAAAAATCCCTTTGGCTTTTAGGTTCAGGACTATCCTAAGATCATGCTGACTGCATTTGGTGTGAATGTGATGAATACCCTAGCAGGAACGCATACAAATATGATAAAAACCTCACTTCCTGTTGCCAGATGGTGGCGCTATAACATTGACTTCTTCTTGGGACAATAATGTGAGTATACTCACACAGTGAACATATCTGTAAAATATCAGCCAGATCAGACGATGTAAACTACAAAATTATGGCCACTTCCTTTTGGCGCGGCGTGACATAAAAATTGTACGCCTCGCCATGACCATACCGTTTGAGATATCAAAAATATCCTGGCAATTTAGAATCATGACTATCTTGAGACCATTCTTACTGCATTTTGTGTGAATGCGATGAACCGCCTAGGAGGAGTACTTAAAAGTGCAGTAAATGTGAAAACGCACAAAATTCAAAATGGCTGACTTCCTGTTCGCATATTTGCATTAATGCCAATTAAAAATGTGTTTCAATTGAGGAGCCACACAAGCATACCAAATTAGGTTCATGTAGCTCAAAGTG
This sequence comes from Conger conger, assembly GCF_963514075.1. Lineage (NCBI taxonomy): Eukaryota > Metazoa > Chordata > Actinopteri > Anguilliformes > Congridae > Conger > Conger conger. The sequence goes on from NW_026890400.1 coordinate 83,513, forward strand.
CCTGCCCACAATAGACAACAATGCAATGGGGGGAGGGGGCAGCGCAATAGGGGGCGCTGTGGAGTCCCTCGGCCACACCCAGGTCTGAGCATCTGATCGATCCTGACGGCCACCACTTCTGATGTGTCTGCAAAGTTTCAAGACTTTTTAGCGATGGCAAGGCCCTCAAAAATGCCCATTTGACGGAAGAGAAACAATAATAATAATAAATATAGCTGCAAGCAGCAATTAACGGGCCCAAGCACCATGGGCGCAACCACCTTGGTGGTATAGTTGTGCCAATGACATGTTTCACAATATGTACACACTTTGGAAATAATCACCTTCCTGGACAACGTATAGTGTGCACAGGAATTCCCCTTTGATCAATGAACATGTTGCTGCTGCTATTGGAATCCATCAATGATATAAGCCTCACTTCCTATTGCCAGATGCTGGCGCTATAATATTGAGCTTTGTATGGTTTATGGATTTGATTTCACTCCAAAAATGAACATATTTGTACATTTTCAGCCAAATTGGAAGATGTCGAGTAAAATTAAAGCCACTTCCTGTTGCCAGATGGTGATGCTATAACATTGAGCAATTTTTGGTATATGGATTTAATTACACTCCAATAATAAAAATATTTGTACATTTTCAGCCAAATTGGAAGATGTCGAGTAAAATTAAAGCCACTTCTTGTTGCCAGATGGTGATGCTATAACATTGAGCAATTTTTGGTATATGGATTTAATTACACTCCAATAATAAAAATATTTCTACATTTTCAGCCACATCGGAAGATGTCGAGTGAAATTAAGGCCACTTCCTGTTGCCAGATGGTGGCGCTATGCCATTGAGCCTTTATTGGTATATGGATGAGATTACACTCCAAAAATGAACATGTGTGAAGTTTCAGCCTCATCAGACAATGTAGAATGAAATAAAAATAACTTCTTGCTTGCACATTGTGATAACATGCTACAGTCCTGTCTGGAGAGCAGAGATGAATTAATTTCCATAGATTTTACAGCGGGAGGCACAATTTATGCTTGAATAGTCATTCGGTTATAAATATGCACTCAAAATAAAACCATTGGCTTAAAGAAACTATTCAACTTTATTGTGCTTTATTGTGTTTAATCCACTGCCTGAACTATTAAACTATACTGCCCTCTTATACACGTACGCCATCTATTGGCCAAAAGTTGTATGTTTCCTTTTATCTTGGTTAAATAATTTCTCTATGAAGTGTCTGATAATATTGCATTAAACGTCTCGTTAGCCAGCATCATTCTTTTCCATTTCACCGGTAATTATGCTGCCTGAAACGCATTTGTTCAGCCAAATCTAAAGGAGATGCCAAGTCTCTGCCCTCAATCCGGTATTTTCATATTAAGTCAAAAATTCCTTGCGAAATTGTATGTTCTCTTAATTCGTGTTTAATGACAAGCAAAATAAACTAACATATCTGGCGATTAAACTGAAAGTTTTCTATTGTTGTAAACCAACGTAGCTGACCTGTTTTTTGACTCACACAGACAGTGGACAGGCTGGCTGCTGTTAGCCCATGCCTGTCATCTCGCAAGGACCTGCATGCGATACCTTTGTTGAACATAACGGTCTCTTTTTGACTTCATGTGTTACTCTTTTAAATATATGATACTCTCCTGCCAGTTAAAGACAGTCATTAAATGTCTTTAATATTTATTTCAGATATTCAATTCATATAATGAAAATAGATGCAAAGAAACGTCGGGCTGGGTGTTGTCAATACATTTTGTCACGTAGGCTGCAGCTGTAAATCATACATCGTTATGCCTACTGCTGCTAGAAAAAAACAAAAACCTATCGTTAAAAAATCACTTGAAGGAAGAAAAAAATAAAAGTACCACTTTCTGCCAATAAATCGAATCCCCGTATCAGAAATGGGGGGAAGTTACAGCGACGCAGTTAGTCTGTGAGTAGAATAGATGGTGTAGACAACTTCACTGTTTCCACAAAGGAACCAAAAATGTGCTTTTTAACAGGACTTGGTCAGTGTAATGATATAAATGCTAGCATTCGATTATGGTCAACGGTACCGAAAATGCCCATTGCACCAGCCATCATAACAAATGTCCCAATATAGGATCGATTTAAACCTCTATATATTTTTATTTCACGTTGACAGTGTAGGCAATTATGTGTATTCCGACGCGAATTACATTTAATTGGGTTACGGCATTCACTTCAATCGAATGAAGTCAAATAGAAACGGCTCAAATTCCTTAATAAGGCTTCTTGGTTTTCAAGCCAACTATCCGAACAGCTGTTTTGTATTGAGTCCTTAAAATGCTACAACACGGTTTTTTTTAAACCAAATAACATTGAACGTCATTGCAAGATATATACAATATCAACTTTTGCCAGTAGATGGCAGTCGCGTATTAGAAATGGGAGAGTCATTTGCGACTTGCGTTGAAGTTTTAAGACTGGATATAATGAGTCTCCAGCGAAAATAGTGAACTATTATTGCTTAATGGATGTGATGACACTCCAACAATGAACATATGTGAAAAGATGTAGCCTCAAAATCAGGCGATGTAGAATTTAATACCTTTTTGAAATTATTTAATACATAATTGTATTAAAACATGAACTGTTTGGGCAGCATTACAAGTTAATTTTAAGGCTGACCATAGCCATACCATTCCAAGATATTAAAAATCAGTTCATAGTTGTGTGTCAGGGCTATAATATCATGCTGACCACATTTTGTGTGAATGTGATGAACCCCCTAGGAAGAGTATTTCAAAGTTTGGTACGTGAAAAAACACTTAAAAACACACAAAATCCAAAATAGCTCACTTCCTGTTGGGAAAAGTTAAGGGATGCAAAAGAGAAATGTGTGTGTCTTGAGGAGACCCTTATGCCTACCAGACGTGGTGCATTTACGTGAAAGTATATGTCCACAATATTAGAAAAAAGCCATAGGGGGCGCTGTGTAGCCACGCCCAGATGAATGTGGATATGGATGTGATTGCACTCCAAAAGTGAATATATTTGTAAAATATCAGCCCGATCAGATCATGTAGAACGGAATTAAGCCCACTTCCTGTTTTTGGGCGTAACGTGTGTATTATACGCCTCGCCATTGCCAAACCGTTTGAGATATCAAAAATCCTTTCGTCAATTAGGGTCAGGACTATTCTACGATCATGATCTCTACATTTGGTGTGAATGTGATGAATACCTTAGCAGGAACGCATACAAACATGATAAAAACCTCACGTCCGTTGCCAGATGGTGGCGCTATAACATTGATTTCTTCTTGGTATTTGGATGTGATTACACTCTAACAGTGAACATATTTGTAAAATATCAGCCAGATCAGACAATGTAGACCATGAATTTATGGCAACTTCCTGTTGGCGCGGCGTGACATGAAAATTGTACGCCTCGCCATGACCATACCATTTGAGATTTCAAAAATATCCTTTGGAATTAGTATCATGACTATCCTGAGACCAATTTGATCACATTTCGTGTGAATGCAATGAACCCCCTAGGAGGAGTACTGAAAAGTGTAGTACGTGTAAAATGCACAAAATTCAAAATGGCTGACTTCCTGTTTACATATTTGATTCGATGCGAATGAGAAATGTATTTGTCCAGAGGAGTCCCACATGCATACCAAATTAGGTGAAGGTAGCTCAAAGTGCCTGTCCACAATAGAAGACAAAGCATTAGGGGGCGCTGTGGAGTCCCTTGGCCACGCCCAGGTCTGAGCATCTGATACATCCTGACAGCCAACACTTCTCATGTGTGTGCAAAATTCTGTGAGTTTCCATCCATGGCAAGCACCTCAAAAATGCAAAATACATTGAAAAAAAAGAGAATAATAATTATAGGGGGCGCTGTCTAGCCACGCCCCGATTGATATGTATATATCTGATATTGTACTGCTACAATGAACATATTTGTAAAATATCAGCCAGATCGGACGATGTCGAAAAAAAAGTCATTTTTTTGCACGCAATATGTGTACTGTACGACTCGCCATTTCCATACCGTTTGAGATATCAAAAATCCCTTCACAACTTAGCGTAAGGACTATCTTACGATCATGCTGACCGCATTTGGTGTGAATGTGCTGAATGCCCTAGCAGGAAGGCATACAAATATGTTAAAGACCTCACTTCCTATTGCCAGATGGTGGCGCTATAACACTGACCTGTTCTTGGGATATGGATGTGATTACACTCCAACAATAAACAAATTTCTAAAATATCAGCCAGATCAGACAATGTAGACCATGAAATTATGGCCACTTCCTGTTGGCGTGGCGTGACATAAAAATTGTAATCCTCCCCGTGACTGTCCCGTTTGAGCTATCAAAAATATCCTGGCAATTTAGCATCATGACTATCCTGAGACCATTCTGACCACAGTTGGTGTGAATGCGATGAACCCCCTAGGAGGAGTACTTAAAAGTGTAGTACGTGTAAAACTCAGAAAATCCAAAATGGCTGACTTCCTGTTTGGATATTTGATTAGATCCGAATGAGAAATGTGTTTGGACCGAGGAGCGCTATTTGGCCACCAAATTAGGTGCAGGTAGCTCAAAGTGCCTGCCCACAATAGAAGACAATGCGATAGGGGGCGCTGTGGAGTCCCTCGGCCACGCCCAGGTCTGAGCATCTGAGAGCTCCTGACAGCAACCACTTCTGATGTGTGTGCAAAATGTCAAGACTTTTTACGCATGGCAAGGCCCTCAAAAAAGCCCATTTGCCTGATGAAAAAGAATAATAATAATAAATATAGCTGCAAGCAGCAATGAACGGGCCCAAGCACCATGGGCGCAACCGCCTTGGTGGCATAGTTGTGCCAATGACATGTTTCACAATATGTACACACTTTGGAAATAATCACCTTCCTGGACAACGTATAGTGTGCACAGGAATTCCCCTTTGATCAATGAAGATGTTTCTGCTGCTATTGGAATGCATCAATGATATAAGCCTCACTTCCTATTGCCAGATGGTGGCGCTATAATATTGAGCCGTGTATGGTTTATGGATTTGATTTCACTCCAATAATTAACATATTTGTACATTTTCAGCCAAATTGGAAGATGTCAAGTAAAATTTAAGCCACTTCCTGTTGCCAGATGGTGGCGGTATAATACTGAACCGTGTATGGTTCATGGATTTGATTACACTCCAATAATTAACATATTTGTCCATTTTCAGCCAAATTGGAAGATGTCAAGTAAAATTAAAGCCACTTCCTGTTGCCAGATGGTGGCGCTATGCCATTGAGCCTTTCTTGGTATATGGATGAGATTACACTCCAAAAATGAACATGTGTGACGTTTCTGCCACATCAGACAATGTAGAATGAAACAAAAATTACTTCTTGCTTGCACAGTGTAATAATATGCTCCAGTCCTGTATGGAGAGCAGAGATTAATTAATTTCAATAGATTTTACAGCGGGAGGCACAATTTACGCTTGAGAAGTCATTCGGTTATAAATATGCACTCAAAATAAAACCATTGGCGTAAAGAAACTATTCAACTTTATTGAGGCCGCACCGGGGATGGAACCGCGGACCTTGCATGTCTTAATCCACTGTCTGAACCATTAAGCTATACTGCCCTCTTATACACGTACGTTATCTATTGGCCAAAAATTGTATGTTTCCTTTCATCCTGGTTAAATAATTTATCTCCGAAGTGTCGGATAATATTGCATTAAACGTCGAGTTAGCCAGCATCATTCTTTTCCATTTCACCGGTAATTATGCTGCCTGAAACGCATTTGTTCAGCCAAATCTAAAGGAGATGCCAAGTCTCTGCCCTCAATCCGGTATTTTCATATTAAGTCAAAAATTCCTAGCGAAATTGTATGTTCTCTTAATTCGTGTTTAATGACAAGCAAAATAAACTAACATATCTGGCGATTTAACTGAAAGTTTTCTATTCATGTAAACAAACGTAGCTGACCTGTTTTTTTGACTCACACAGACAGTGGACAGGCTGGCTGCTGTTAGCCAATGCGCGTCATCTCGCAACGACCTGCATGCCATACCTTTGTTGAACATAACGGTCTCATGTTAACACAGAGTTCGACCAGAGCCATCTCAAACGTTAACGTTTCTTTTTGACTTTTGACTCTTTTAAATATAAGCTACTCTCCTGCCAGTTAAAGACAGTCATTAAATGTCTTTAATATTTACTTCAGATATTCTATTCAAAAATGAAAATAGATGCAAAGAAACGTCGGGCTGGGTGTTGTCAATACATTTTGTCACGTAGGCTGCAGCTGTAAATCATACATCGTTATGCCTACTGGCTCGCTGGAAAAAAAACAAAAACCTATCGTTGAAAAATCACTTGAAGGAAGAAAAATATAAAAGTTCCACTTTCTGCCAATAAATGGAATCCCCGTATCAGAAATGGGGGGAAGTTACAGCGACGCAGTTAGTCTGTGAGTAGAATAGATTGTGTAGACAACTTCACTGTTTCCACAAAGGTGATGTGCTTTTTAACAGGACTTGGTCAGTGTAATGATATAAATGCTAGCATTCGATTATGGTCAACGGTACCGAAAATGCCCGTTGCACCAGCCATCATAACAAATGTCCCAATATAGGATCGATTTAAACCTCTATATATTTTTATTTCACGTTGGCAGTGTAGGCTATTATGTGTATTCCGACGCGAATTACATTTAATTGGGTTACGGCATTCACTTCAATCGAATGAAGTCAAATAGAAACGGCTCGAAATCCATAATAAGGCTTCTTGGTTTTCAAGCTAAGTTTCCGAACAGCTGTTTTGTATTGAGTCCTTAAAATGCTACAACACGGTTTTTTATGAACCAAATAACATTGAACGTCATTGCAAGATATGCATTATATGTGTTAATCTTTGAAATATATGATACTTTCCTGCCAGTAAAAGCCTGTCTTTTATTTTAGTTATTCAATCCATATAATTAAGGTGGATGAGAAAAAACGTTGCTGTGGGCTGGGTGTTGTCAGTACATTTTGTCACGTAGGCTGCCGCTGTTACTCATACATCGTTATGGTTACTGGCTCGCAAAAAGAAACAAAACTTGTCATTGAGAAATCACTTGAGAAACAATACCAACTTTTGCCAGTAGATGGCAGTCGCGTATTAGAAATGGGAGAGTCATTTGCGACTTGCGTTGAAGTTTTAAGACTGGATATAATGAGTCTCCAGCGAAAATAGTGAACTATTATTGCTTAATGGACGTGATGACACTCCAACAATGAACATATGTGAAAAGTTGTAGCCTCAAAATCAGGCAATGTAGAATTTAATACCTTTATGAAATTATTTAATACATAATTGTATTAAAACATGAACTGTTTGGGCAGCATTTCAAGTAAATTTTAAGGCTGACCATAGCCATACCATTCCAAGATATTAAAAATCAGTTCATAGTTGTGTGTCAGGGCTATAATATCATGCTGACCACATTTTGTGTGAATGTGATGAACCCCCTAGGAAGAGTATTTCAAAGTTTGGTACGTGAAAAAACACTTAAAAACACACAAAATCCAAAATAGCTCACTTCCTGTTGAGAAAAGTTAAGGGATGCAAATGAGAAATGTGTGTGTCTTGAGGAGACCCTTATGCCTACCAGACGTGGTGCATTTACGTGAAAGTATGTGTCCACAATATTAGAAAAAAGCCATAGGGGGCGCTGTGTAGCCACGCCCAGATGAATGTGGATATGGATGTGATTGCACTCCAAAAGTGAATATATTTGTAAAATATCAGCCCGATCAGATGATGTAGAACGGAATTAAGCCCACTTCCTGTTTTTGGGCGTAACGTGTATATTATACGCCTCGCCATTGCCAAACCGTTTGAGATATCAAAAATCCTTTCGTCATTTAGGGTCGGAACTATTCTAAGATCATGATGACTACATTTGGTGTGAATGTGATGAATACCTTAGCAGGAACGCATACAAACATGATAAAAACCTCACGTCCGTTGCCAGATGGTGGCGCTATAACATTGATTTCTTCTTGGTATTTGGATGTGATTACACTCTAACAGTGAACATATTTGTAAAATATCAGCCAGATCAGACAATGTAGACCATGAATTTATGGCAACTTCCTGTTGGCGCGGCGTGACATGAAAATTGTACGCCTCGCCATGACCATACCGTTTGAGATATCAAAAATATCCTGTGGAATTAGTATCATGACTATCCTGAGACCACTTTGACCACATTTCGTGTGAATGCAATGAACCCCCTAGGAGGAGTACTTAAAAGTGTAGTACGTGTAAAATGCACAAAATTCAAAATGGCTGACTTCCTGTTTACATATTTGATTCGATGCGAATGAGAAATGTGTTTGTCCAGAGGAGCCCCACATGCGTACGAAATAAGGTGAAGGTAGCTCAAATTGCCTGTCCACAATAGAAGACAAAGCATTAGGGGGCGCTGTGGAGTCCCTTGGCCACGCCCAGGTCTGAGCATCTGATACATCCTGACAGCCAACACTTCTCATGTGTGTGCAAAATTCTGTGAGTTTCCATCCATGGCAAGCACCTCAAAAATGCAAAATACATTGAAAAAAAAGAGAATAATAATTATAGGGGGCGCTGTCTAGCCACGCCCCGATTGATATGTATATATCTGATATTGTAGTGCTACAGTGAACATATTTGTAAAATATCAGCCAGATCGGACGATGTCGAAAAAAAAGTCATTTTTTTGCACGCAATATGTGTACTGTACGACTCGCCATTTCCATACCGTTTGAGATATCAAAAATCCCTTCACAACTTAGCGTAAGGACTATCTTAAGATCATGCTGTCCGCATTTGGTGTGAATGTGCTGAATGCACTAGCAGGAATGCATACAAATATGTTAAAGACCACACTTCCTGTTGCCAGATGGTGGCGCTATAACATTGACCTGTTCTTGGGATATGGATGTGATTGTAGTCCAACAATAAACAAAGTTCTAAAATATCAGCCAGATCAGACAATGTAGACCATGAAATTATGGCCACTTCCTGTTGGCGCGGCGTGACATAAAAATTGTACTCCTCCCCATGACCGTCCCGTTTGAGCTATCAAAAATATCCTGGCAATTTAGCATCATGACTATCCTGAGACCATTCTGACCACAGGTGGTGTGAATGCGACGAACCCCCTAGGAGGAGTACTTAAAAGTGTAGTACGTGTAAAACTCAGAAAATCCAAAATGGCTGACTTCCTGTTTGGATATTTGATTAGATCCGAATGAGAAATGTGTTTGGACCGAGGAGCGCTATATGGCCACCAAATTAGGTGCAGGTAGCTCAAAGTGCCTGCCCACAATAGAAGACAATGCGATAGGGGGCGCTGTGGAGTCCCTCGACCACGCCCAGGTCTGAGCATCTGAGAGCTCCTGACAGCAACCACTTCTGATGTGTGTGCAAAATGTCAAGACTTTTTACGCATGGCAAGGCCCTCAAAAAAGCCCATTTGCCTGAAGAAAAAGAATAATAATAATAAATATAGCTGCAAGCAGCAATGAACGGGCCCAAGCACCATGGGCGCAACCGCCTTGGTGGCATAGTTGTGCCAATGACATGTTTCACAATATGTACACACTTTGGAAATAATCACCTTCCTGGACAACGTATAGTGTGCACAGGAATTCCCCTTTGATCAATGAAGATGTTGCTGCTGCTATTGGAATGCATCAATGATATAAGCCTCACTTCCTATTGCCAGATGGTGGCGCTATAATATTGAGCCGTGTATGGTTCATGGATTTGATTACACTCCAATAATTAACATATTTGTACATTTTCAGCCAAATTGGAAGATGTCAAGTAAAATTAAAGCCACTTCCTGTTCCCAGATGGTGGCGCTATGCCATTGAGCCTTTCTTGGTATATGGATGATATTACACTCCAAAAATGAACATGTGTGAAGTTTCTGCCACATCAGACAATGTAGAATGAAACAAAAATTACTTCTTGCTTGCACATTGTAATAATATGCTCCAGTGCTGTATGGAGAGCAGAGATGAATTAATTTCCATAGATTTTACAGCGGGAGGCACAATTTACGCTTGAGAAGTCATTCGGTTATAAATATGCACTCAAAATAAAACCATTGGCGTAAAGAAACTATTCAACTTTATTGTAGCCGCACCGGGGATGGAACCGCGGACCTTGCATGTCTTAATCCACTGTCTGAACCATTAAGCTATACTGCCCTCTTATACACGTACGCCATCTATTGGCCAAAAGTTGTATGTTTCCTTTTATCCTGGTTAAATAATTTCTCTCCGAAGTGTCGGATAATATTGCATTAAACGTCGAGTTAGCCAGCATCATTCTTTTCCATTTCACCGGTAATTATGCTGCCTGAAACGCATTTGTTCAGCCAAATCTAAAGGAGATGCCAAGTCTCTGCCCTCAATCCGGTATTTTCATATTAAGTCAAAAATTCCTTGCGAAATTGTATGTTCTCT